>NW_012156429.1:256294-265037 GCF_000151545.1 Saprolegnia parasitica CBS 223.65
CGCGAGTCGGTGTCCCGGGAGTCGTTCTCGATCCGCGAGTCGCTCTCGAGCAAGTTTTCGCTGCGTCGGTCCAAAAATTAGGAAGTAATACCAATAACGAGTTAGCCATTTACACTTATATACTCGACAAATACTACAGTAGTACTAGTATAGTAGTAGAGAGGAGTTGCTGCACCAAGAATATGATACATATATCTCATTGGTTGCACACACGGCTGCGGTTCCGTCGCCAGCTGCAGTTGCGTTGGCTGCGGAACCCTAGCCCGACGAGACTAACCTAAACCTAAGCGTCAAAGTTAACGACCAAGCGGTAATGGCCGCGATCGCACGGTCCGGGACGTGGCAGGTCGGGCGACGTCGCACTGCGCAGCGACGCAGCAAGGGCGCGCAGTGTGTCGTAGCCGAGCCAGGCGCGGATGATGTCACCGTCAACGGTGACCATTTCCAGTTCGTACTTCAAGCCGTAGCCGCCTCGGGACGCGTGCACCGTACAGGCTGTCACGTGCGCGGAGCGCAACGCGACCTCGTTCTCCAAGGAGGGACTGCCGCCAATGATGCTATAGCAGCGGTCCTGCATCCCCGTCGTCCAGCAATATCCGCGATGCAGAAGACTCGACACCTTCTACACGAGTCTTGCTCGCTTTTACGTGCCACTGGCCTTTTCCCCGCGATGATCCAAAAGGCATTTCCGCATCGTAGTGTCTGTCGTCCACCACCACGCACCAATATGGAGCCAGCAACAGGCACGAGCAGCAGCAGCAGCAGCGACGGTATCTCAACCAAGTCGTTGGCTGCTCGTCTTGCCGACGCCGAGGCGGCGGCGGTCGAAGCGCGCAAGGCGACCGAGGTCGCAGTCGTCGTCAACAGCCGCATCTGCGCCGAGAACGCGCTGCTGCGGTCCAAGATGGCTGCGCTTCTCGCCGAGCGCAGTGAGAACGAGCGAGTCCGGGAGAACGACCGCCTCAAGCAGCACGTGCTCGTGCTCCAGAGCGAGCTGGCGCGTGTCACGGCCATCTCGCTTCTGTCGGCCAAGGTCGTCGAGAGCCGCGTCACGGTGCGCGAAGGCCGTCAGTTTGTCGAGTACCAGCTCCAGATCGAGACCGACCGCCGGGGCACGCTGTACGTGTGGCACCGCTACTCGACCTTTCGCAGTCTCTCGACGACGCTGCACGCCAAGCACCCGCGGGTGCCGGACCTCCCCAACACGCAGCTGTTTGGTCACAGCACGGCAGTCGCGATCCAAGATCGCATCGCGCTCCTCAACCACTTCCTCGGCGTCGCTTGCAGTGTGCAGGACGTTCCGTGGGCCATTCGCGTCGACAAGGACACGGTCGTGTACAAGCATCCCAAGTGTCCACCCATGGTCGAGGACGAGCTGCGTACGTCGTCGTCGCGTCGGCAGTCGGTCACGAGCCGCTTGCTGCGTTTTTCAACAGCAACCGCGTCGAAACAGTCGACCATCGATGAATGAATCCAATGGATAGTAGTGGATCGTGGTTGCATGAGGATGATGTACTTGGATCGCAGTTGGGTGTTGGCTTTTGCGAGACTTGATAGAAGAAGAAGAGGAATCCACTCTGCCATCCAAGGTCGACAGCCACGTCCAGTCGTTTGGACGTCCGTGGTCTATCTGTCGGCAGTTGGAATGTACACGCTCCTCTGAGACATATATGGGTTCGATCCCCTGTTTTTCATATTACATTATACACACTACTGCTCCACAAAATCTCATCTACGTCGAGTAGAGCTCAATCTTGAAGAAGAAGAGCGAGATGAGAAAGCCGATCGCCGAGAGGACGCCGCCGACGAGGATCGGGAGCGCGTACCCCATCGAGGACGTGACGAGGATCGACGAAAAGATAAAGTTGAGAAACTGGCCGGCGCAGTAGGCCGAGTTGAGCGCACCGGCAAAGAGGCCGAGGCCCGAGTTCTCTTCGTGGCCGATGACGTGGATGATGGTGGCCATGAAGAGCGAGAGCAGCGTGTTCTGCGTGAACGCGCAGGCGATGACGATGATCATGTCGATGGCGACGACCTTGCAATACGCCATCGCGATGAGGAAGATCTGCGGGATGATCGAGGCCGTGATGACCTTCTTGACGCCAAACTTGCGCACGAGGTACGGGAGCACGGCCAGGTAGAGAAGCGAGACGCAGTTGTAGATCGTGTCGGTGACGCCACCCGCGAGCTGGACGCCGTCGTTGTACGCGATCTGCTGGGCCGAACACGCGGGGTTGCCGTCGTGACCGCACTTGTCAGCGTTGTCCGACGTGCCGTTCTTGACGACGAGGCCAAAGAACTGCCCCTTCGCGCCCATGTAGGCCGTAAAGCCGTACTGGACAAAGACGATGATGACGCAGTAGATGGCGAGCGTCTTGGGGAGGAGGCGGATACCAGTCCAGACGGCTGCGAACGCGCTCTTGATCTCTTGGGCCTTGGAGACAGTCGTCGTCGCGACAAACACCTTTTCCTTGACAAAGTAGAGCACGGCGCCGGCCGTGATGAGCATGACCGCAATCAAGAGGCACATGAAGGGCTTGACGCTTTCGTGCGCGGGCCCGAACGCCATGATGTAGCCTGAGACGACAAACGAGCCGGCGATCGAGTAGGCGTTGCCGAGCGACGAGGCTGTGACTTGGCGCTCGCCGGCAAAGTCGGCGATGAGGAGGTTGAGCGGCGTCTGCGTCAAATTGAGCGTAATGTCCCATCATAAAGTACGTGAGAATAATAAAACGTTGGTCCACTTGGGCGAGACTTAGTCGGCCGGGAGCGTGTCGAGGAGCTGGGCGGGGGTGTCGCAGAGGGCCTCGCCAATGTGGGGCAAAACAACATGACGAGCCAGCAAAGGCAGCTCATGAGCGACACCCCAAAAGAGGAACGGACGGCGGCGACCAAACTTAGACGTGCAGTTGTCACTGAGGACACCGATGGAGGGCGCGATGAGGAGACCAGAGATCGGACCCACGAGCTGGACGATCTGGACCCACGACGACGGAATGAGGATCTGGAGGAGCGGGCCGAGCGCCGCCCACTGCGCCGCCCACGCGACGTTGAGCGCCATCTTGGGGCAGCAGAGGAGGAAGAGGAACGCCGTCGAGCAGCTCTCGATCGTCGACGACGACTTGGGCACGTCGGCGAGGTCGCCGTCAGCCTTGGGCGTCGCGATGACCGCCGTATACTCGGTCGTCGGCTTTTGGTCTTCCAAGCTTGGCGACATGGTGGTGCTGGCAAATTGAAAAGTGAGCGCTGGGACGGGAGAAGAGGCCGAGAGAAGTGAGTGGCTCGTGGCGAAGTTCAAGGACCTGACATCTGGTGTATCCGATATCTGTCTGCACTGCCATTTTTTTGTGTTTTTGAAGTAGCTGACGAGAATCAAGCGCTGGATTTCACGGTCGTTATCAGGACCAGTTTCCCGCCGCTCTATATACCAGACGCATGGCGACACGAGAGGGGTCTCCAGCTCTCTGAAACGGACGTCAGAGACATAGGTCCTTGAGGGGTCATTCACGTCGGTCTTAAGTGGGTAATCGTTGGCGCTTGATATTACTGCTCCCCAAGCGAGCCCGCCAACGGTAGACACTGCCAGCATCATGCATAGTAACCCAAGACATAGCTTGATTTTGGACCGCAGCAGACGTTGAAGTAGCTCCATCTTCAAACAGTCTGTTTACAAAGTCGGATCCCTCAGTTGAGGCTTCGGATCAGGTCCTCTTCGATCGTAGGTACATGCTTGGATGTGCCATCGTCTTGTTGCGGGAGGACCAGTGAGCGCGGCCATCCCATTGGACGACCCTGTCGAGGCGTCTGCGGTTATATTACTTCCCAACGCTTTGTATTTCCTAGTTCGTACCGTGAAGCGCATAAAAACCCTAGGTATAGTGCTCGGGTACGAGAGCGTTGCCGTGACGTTGTCAGCGACGTCGTCTGGTATCGCAAAAAACATGCTTGAGCCTGCACCCAGAAAAATCAAGTACTGCATTTATTGTCCACAAATGACGTGGGTATACCCACGTCATTCACCCATATCCTAGGTTGCTATGTCTTTGTAGCCACCGAGCGTGGTCAGCGCATGGACGAAGCGCCATATCGAGCGCTTGCTCGTGTGGGCAAGACCTTGCTTGTCGTCGAGAGATATCCAGTAGAGGCAGACAAGCCACCTGCTTCAAAGATCTTTGAGGCGACAGAAACGTCACCTGTTTCTCAAATTGAAGAAACCCAGCAGGTGGCATAGGTTACACGCGTTTACAGTACAATCAGTGTAACCAACACAAAATGCTAGTCAACGCAGGAGCCTCGAGCGCCTGTCGAGGGCGAGACAGCTCCAATTCTACCCAATCCGTTGCTCGTGTCACCGTCGACAGGCGAGAAAAGCCCACTCTACAGCTCCAGCGGCTTCAAGCACACCGGAGGTTGATCTTGCCAACGCAAACTCGGAGCCACTCACTTCTCTCGGCCTCTTCTCCCGTCCCAGCGCTCACTTTTCAATTTGCCAGCACCACCATGTCGCCAAGCTTGGAAGACCAAAAGCCGACGACCGAGTATACGGCGGTCATCGCGACGCCCAAGGCTGACGGCGACCTCGCCGACGTGCCCAAGTCGTCGTCGACGATCGAGAGCTGCTCGACGGCGTTCCTCTTCCTCCTCTGCTGCCCCAAGATGGCGCTCAACGTCGCGTGGGCGGCGCAGTGGGCGGCGCTCGGCCCGCTCCTCCAGATCCTCATTCCGTCGTCGTGGGTCCAGATCGTCCAGCTCGTGGGTCCGATCTCTGGTCTCCTCATCGCGCCCTCCATCGGTGTCCTCAGTGACAACTGCACGTCCAAGTTTGGTCGCCGCCGTCCGTTCCTCTTTTGGGGTGCGCTCATGAGCTGCCTCTGCTGGCTCGTCATGATGTTTTGCACGGACATTGGCGAGGCCCTCGGCGACACGCCCGCCAAGCTCCTCGACACGCTCCCGTCCGACCAAGTCTCGCGCAAGTGGACCACCGTCTTTATCATTCTCACGTACATTTGGATGGACATTACGCTCAACTTGACGCAGACGCCGCTCAACCTCCTCATCGCCGACTTTGCCGGCGAGCGCCAAGTCACGGCCTCGTCGCTCGGCAACGCCTACTCGATCGCCGGCTCGTTTGTCGTCTCGGGCTACATCATGGCGTTCGGGCCCGCGCACGAGAGCGTCAAGCCCTTCATGTGCCTCTTGATTGCGGTCATGCTCATCACGGCCGGCGCCGTGCTCTACTTTGTCAAGGAAAAGGTCTTTGTCGCGACGACGAGTGTCTCCAAGGCCCAGGAGATCAAGAGCGCGTTCGCAGCCGTCTGGACTGGCATCCGCCTCCTCCCCAAGACGCTCGCCATCTACTGCGTCATCATCGTCTTTGTCCAGTACGGCTTCACGGCCTACATGGGCGCGAAGGGGCAGTTCTTTGGCCTCGTCGTCAAGAACGGCACGTCGGACAACGCCGACAAGTGCGGTCACGACGGCAACCCTCCGTGCTCGGCCCAGCAGATCGCCTACAACGACGGCGTCCAGCTCGCGGGTGGCGTCACCGACACGATCTACAACTGCGTCTCGCTTCTCTACCTGGCCGTGCTCCCGTACCTCGTGCGCAAGTTTGGCGTCAAGAAGGTCATCACGGCCTCGATCGTGCCGCAGATCTTCCTCATCGCGATGGCGTACTGCAAGGTCGTCGCCATCGACATGATCATCGTCATCGCCTGCGCGTTCACGCAGAACACGCTGCTCTCGCTCTTCATGGCCACGATCATCCACGTCATCGGCCACGAAGAAAACTCGGGCCTCGGCCTCTTTGCCGGTGCGCTCAACTCGGCCTACTGCGCCGGCCAGTTTCTCAACTTTATCTTTTCGTCGATCCTCGTCACGTCCTCGATGGGGTACGCGCTCCCGATCCTCGTCGGCGGCGTCCTCTCGGCGATCGGCTTTCTCATCTCGCTCTTTTGCTTCAAGATTGAGCTCTACTCGACGTAGAAGAGTCGTTTGTGGCGCCGTTTTGTTTAATGTAGTACTATGAAAACAGGGAATCGAACCCATCTATTGTCTCTTTGCCGCATCAACGCGTGTCGATTCCAACTGCCGACAGATAGACCACGGACGTCCAAACGACTCGACGTGGTTGTCGACACAGAAAGTCTTTGGATTGCAGAGGGGATTCTCATCCATTATCCATTCGTCGATTGTCTACTGTTTCGACGCGGTTGCTTTTGAAAAACGCAGCAAAATCGACTCCCGACTCGACGTACGCAGCTCGTCCTCGGACGAGTCGATACACTTGGGATGCTTGTACACGACCGTGTCCTTGTCGACGCGGATGGCCCACGGAACGTCCTGCACACTGCAAGCGACGCCGAGGAATTGGTTGAGGAGCGCGATGCGATCTTGGATCGCGACAGCCGTGCTGTGACCAAACAGCTGCGTGTTGGGGAGGTCCGGCACCCGCGGGTTCTTTGCGTGCAGCGTCGTCGAGAGACTGCGAGAGGTCGAGTAGCGGTGCCACACGTACAGCGTTCCCCGGCGGTCGGTCTCGATCTGGAGCTGGTACTCGACAAACTGACGGCCTTCGCGCACCGTGACGCGGCTCTCGACGACCTTGGCCGACAGAAGCGAGATGGCTGTGACACGCGCCAGCTCGCTCTGGAGCACCAGCACGTGCTGCTTGAGGCGGTCGTTCTCACGGACGCGCTCGTTCTCGCTGCGCTCCGCGAGAAGCGCAGCCATCTTGGACCGCAGCAGCGCGTTCTCGGCGCAGATGCGACTGTTGACGACGACCGCGACCTCGGTCGCCTTGCGCGCTTCGACTGCCGCCGCCTCGGCGTCGGCAAGACGAGCCGCCAACGACTTGGTCCAGATACCGTCGCTGCTGCTGCTGCTCGTGCCTGTTGCTGGCTCCATATTGGTGCGTGGTGGCGGACGACAGACAATACGATGCGGAAATACCTTTTGGATCATCGCGGGGAAAAGGCCAGTGGCACGTAAAAGCGAGCAAGACTCTTGTAGAAGGTGTCGAGTCTTCTGCATCGCGGATATTGCTGGACGACGGGGATGCAGGACCGCTGCTACAGCATCATTGGCTGCAGTCCCTCCTTGGAGAACGAGGTCGCGTTGCGCTCCGCGCACGTGACAGCCTGTACGGTGCACGCGTCTCGAGGCGGCTACGGCCTAAAGTACGAACTGGAAATGACCACAGTGGACGGCGACATCATCCGCGCCTGGCTCGGCTACGACACTCTGCGCGCCCTTGCTGCGTCGCTGCGCAGTGCGACGTCGCCCGACCTGCCACGCCACATTGTCGGCGGGTCCCCGGACCGTGCGATCGTGGGCACTACCGCGTGGTCGTTTGGCTTTGACGCTGAGGGATAGGTTAGTCTCGTGGGGCTAGGGTTGTGCCTTCGCAGCAAACTACAGCTGACGATGGAACCGCAGCCGTGTGTGCAACCAATGAGATATATGGATCATCTTCTTGGTGCAGCAACTCCTCTCTACTACTATACTAGTACTACTGTAGTATTTGTCGAGTATATAAGTGTAAATGGCTAACTCGTTATTGGTATTACTTCCTAATTTTTGGACCGACGCAGCGAAAACTTGCTCGAGAGCGACTCGCGGATCGAGAACGACTCCCGGGACACCGACTCGCGCGACGTGTCTTCCGACGCCATCGACGAGTTGTGCGTCAGCGCCATCGACTCGCGCCCAATCGCGATCGACTCGCGGTCCGCACCCGACGACGACCGCGTCCGGCGCTGTAGACGCACGTGTCCTGGTCGACGCGAATGCCCCACTGCAGGTAGTCGGTATTGGTCGCGGCTTCGAGGAATTCGTTGAGCTTCTGGATACGCTCCTGGATGATGCGATCCGTAAAGTTGCCAAAGAGCTGCTTGTTCGGGAGGTCCGGGATGTCCTTGCGGCGGTACCCGTTCTTGGTCTGCAGCGTTGTCGCGAGGTTCCGGAACGTCGAGTACCGGTGCCACACAAAGAGGGTGCCACGGCTGTTGGTCTCGATCTGGAGCTTGTACTCGACAAACTGACGGCCTTCGCGGAAGGTAATGCGGCTGTCGACCACCTTGGCGCTAATGAGAGACACTTCCTGGGCGCGGACGAGCTTGCTCTGGAGCGTGAGCACTTGGTGCTTGAGGCGCTCGTTCTCACGAAGAAGCTCCGCGTCCGCGTGCTCGGCCACGTATGCGGCCATCTTAGCACGAAGCGACTCGTTCTCGGCTTGAATGACGCGGTTGTGTGTCAGAGCAGCCATCGCTGCCTTTTGCGCTTCGACAGCGGCAGCCTCGGCCTCGGCCACGCGCGCCGCCGCCGACGTAAGGATGCTCTGCGACGACGCCGAGAGACGGTCACCGTCGCTGCCTTCCGAGCTCGTTTCAATCGGCTCGTCGTCCTGGTTGCTGTGGTTGTGGGACGACCGAAGCATTTCTTCTTCCTCGAGACGCTTGGCTTCTTCCATGCGCTTGACCTTCTCCTTCTCCGCAGCCGCACGCATCGCGTCGGCGGCAAGGAGCGCATCGGCCTTGGCCTTGGCTTCAGCCGCCCGCTTGAGAGCCGCCTTGCGCGCCCGCTCGGCCTGCACGAGCACAACAAAGCGCTTGCGCGCCTGCATGCCGCGGACGCGCGTCTGGAGGCGGATCGTGCCACGCTGCATGCGGCGGTAGGTCTTTTGGGCCACGTGCATGCGGTACAGCGTCTGGACGCGGATCGCAGTCTGGCGCATGGCGACGAA
>NW_012156429.1:266026-277218 GCF_000151545.1 Saprolegnia parasitica CBS 223.65
TGCTCAAACCCGTTGTGGTCGAACGACTCGAAGCCAAAGATATCAAGGAGACCAATGTGCGACGCGACGTTCTTGGTCGAGCAGATCGCGCGGTTGATGCGCCCGACGAGCCAGTCGAAGAGGTGCGAGTACATGCCTTTCGCGAACGCGTCGCGGAGGTCCGCCGCTTGGTCCACGTTGAGCGGGATCATGTACGTCTCGCCACCCGCCGTCATCTTTCGTTGACACAGCGTCACCTGGAGCGCCGACGCCGCCGTGTTAAGAAGCGCGGCGACGGCTTCGACGCGTTCGAGGCTCAAGACGGAGCATTTTTCTACCGTCTCCTTGCGGAACTCAACCTCGCCGAGGTTCAAGATGGCCGAGACGATCTCAAAGATACCGTGCTGCTCGCGGTCGTCGATCCCGATCGTGTCCATGGCATCCTTCGTCTCTTGGAGAAACACAGAGTCGTCCGTGTTGTCGACGCGCGAGCCAGCGCCGACCTTGACAAAGTTGTAGTCGGCGACGTTACCCTCGAGGAAGAGCGACTTCTTGAGCTCCGACGCGAGCGAAAACACTTGGTAGAAAATGTGGTAGTTGCGCTCGCCCTGGGTCTGGCCGACGACGCGGCTCTTCTCGAGCAAGTACGTCTCGCAGCGCGCGCCAATGAGGTACCCGCTCGCATCAAACTGCAGCTGCGCAAACTTGCCGAAGCGCGAACTGTTGTCGTTGCGCTTGGTCTTGGCGTTACCAAAGGCTTCGAGGAGCGGGTTGGACTTGAGGACCTGGTCAATGACGGTCGAGCCCTTCTCGCCGACGCCGGACACGGACGCCAGGTGGTGCATCATGATCTTGACCGTCTCCGTCTTGCCAGCACCGGACTCGCCGCTCACGAGGATACTCTGCTCGATGTGCAGCTTGCGCATGTCGAGATACGCCGACGCCGAAAGCGCAAATGGATGTGGTGATAGTTCGCTTCGCGGCTGGTCGAGGTACTTTTGATAGAGCTCCTAAAACAGCCCACGATGAGCCCTGCATCTTAGGACGGTGCACGAACCTTGCCGTAGAGGTCGAGCCACTTGTACGGGTTGACGGCAATGCAGATCTGGCCCGTGTACGTATACGGGATGCTCTGCGCATGGCGTAGCTGGAGGTTCTTCAAGACCGCCGGCTCGTGCAAATGGTTGAGCGTGCACATGTCCTCGACGCCGAGCTTCTCGAACGAGTTGCAGATGGGCATCGCGGTGGCCGAGACCTCGCCCGCGAGCTTGGCGATCTCGGCGATGTCGAAGGTCTTGACGACGCCGTCCTCGGGGTCGTAGTCGTCGCCGTCGGCGATGAGGCGCACGGTGACCGTCGCCTCGGTCGGCTTCTCGACGACCTGGGCCTTCTTCCAGACCTCGGTCTCATGCGGTACCCAGACGAGCGACCCCATGGACTGGTCGCCAAAGGTAGAGGTCATGGCAGCGACTTGTGTGAAAATGAAGTAGTGATGCTGACTTTCTCGGATGCTTTTGGATCTTGCGTTTGATTGGCTGTTGGCTTCGGGCGGCGGCGAGCGCGCGCTGGCATTCGCTCATAGAGTGCGACATTGAACGGGGATTGCCCGCGCCTCTAGCCGCACCCGCTTCTAGCACTCGGTTTTTGTATGCAAAGATCGGCGACCGCCCGAGGTGTACTGGTTTATGGTAATCCAAACGCGACACACGGCGCTTTAAAATTTGAGCCTTGCGACATAGAAAAACAAGTGAGTTTTAATTGGACACTTTGGAAGAGGTCGACCGCCTTATCCGGATTGTCCGTGCAACCGCCACCAAAAGCGTTGCAATCGACCAAGTGCTAACTAGAACGCTCTGCAACGACTCCACTGCTTTCGTGCAGGAGCGCCCCAGAGGCTTTGTACTGACGTTCTTCGACTGACGGCCGAGTGGGAAATCAGGACTCGCACGACACGAAGGAAATGAATCGTGACCTGAGATTGGAGTGAGATGGCAAGCACATGCGTGGACCTGTCTGTCGACATCGGAATTCCAGCGCTTGCTATGTCGGAGCCTGCGAGTCTCGGATCATCTCATATTGTCGGTCGGTGCTCAAAGACTTGATCGAGGCAGGATGTCGCCAATGATACATCCACGTGGCAGCCTGGCAAGCCGCCAAATGCAACCAGTTTCGATGGATCGCTCATGACGGACGCGGGCTCAAATGATGGCAAAGGCGCGGGTGAAAGGAGCGAGCTCGCAGTGCGACTACCGGTGGTATATGTACTGGCAGTAGTGTGGTAATAGGAGCGGCCTGCGACGTTATCGGCTTCAATGGCGCCAGCCATTGCTCACACAGATTGGGCACGAAGGTTAAACGCGTGATTCCCAAGTGGTTTTATATTAAACCTCTTGTGATAAACGTGAAAAAAGTGGGATTTGCTGGGTTTCTGGGCTGTGGGATCCGTCATTTGAGCCAGCGAGGTACCGTAGCAATGGAGGTCGACAAGGAAGTGCAGCAGCTCGCGGTCGAGATCCGCCGGCTGGGCCGCGACGAGACGGCGCCTGACGGCAGCGTGGCCTTTGGCGTCACCTTCGGCGAGCTCTTTGACGACGAGCGCTGCGTCGACCTCTTTGAGGCGCTCATGGGCACGCTCCGCGCCGCCAAGCGCAAGAAGGTCATCGACTACCCGGGCCAGCTTCTCCTCAAGGGCGTCAACGACAAGGTCTTCATCAAGCTGCTTTAAGCATACAATCAATACCACGAACGTTGTTGCATTATTGCTGCTTGCACTCGGGCTTCTCGGCTTCGGGCTCGGGTGCCGGCTCGTGCAGCAGCGCAGCACTTCGCAAGGGCGTCGTCTTGCTCGGCGTCAGCTTCCTTCCGGACGCCGACACGGGCGCATAACTCTTGGCCGGCGTCGCGGCGGTGAAGCCCGGCGGGGCGACCGGCGGCTGGAGCGCCGTCAATGCGCTCGGCGAGTAGTCTTCGAGGAGCTTCTTCAAGTGCTTGACCTCGTAGTGGAGCTGGAGGTTCTCGTTGACGAGGTACGCTGGCTCGCTGTCAGCGCTGGCTTTCGCGGCTTCTTCGCTCGCTTGGAGGGCCTCCTTGCTCCGGCGCAGCTCGTCATCGAGCTCTTGCAGCTGCACTTCGTACTGCTCGATCGTGCTCTGGAGCGCGCTGGACTCGGCCGCCTTGATCTTGACTTCATTCTGCATGGTCTTGACCGAGAGGCTCAGCTCCGTCTACGCGCTTCGTGAGATCTTTTGCGCGTCTCTCTCTGTAGTACCACTTTGTCTTCGAGATCCGAGCGCTTGGCGTGCTCGGCACGAAGACGCGCCTCGAGCTCGCGCACCTACGCGCGGTTGATGGGCCTCCACGACGCTGTGTTTGAGCAGGAACCTCGGCCTCGGACGTGGTGGGTATGGCCGCGAGCTTGGCGCTCAGCGATGCAATTTCCTGCGTCTTCTTCTTGTTGTCGAGCTTGAGCGTCTGGAAGATCTCCAAGTGGTGCTTGGTCATCTTGACAAGCTCTAGCTTTGTGATACGCGATCGGGCGACGTCGAGCTCGTCGCGGACCGCCGTGTGCTCCTGCCGCAGCGAGCGCTCGCTCGCCTTGACGAGCTCGAGCTCTACACGTCCATTGCGATATATGATACTATGCTCTCGCGTTGTACCCTTCTGGATGTGCTTGTAGTCGGCTTGGAGCCCTTCAATCTGCTCGTACAACATGCCCTTCTCTTCGACGACCTGGGCGATTTGTTGCTCCGCATCGAGCTCGAGGCTGCGCTGCACCTTGCTGCGGTCCGTCTCCATTTCGGCCAGCGTCGCGCGGACCTCGTCCAAGTCCTTCTCGAGCACGCTCTTCTCGTACGCTTCTTCCTCGAGCGCCGTCGTCAAGCGCGCGACTTGCGCGGCGAGGTGCGACTTGTCGTCTTGGAGAGTGCGCACCTGCGTCGACGCCACGTCGGCGACGTCCAGCTGCGCTTGGAGCTCGTCCACTTTTGCGTCCAAGCCCGCCGCCTTCGCTTCCAGCGCCTCGTTGGCCGCCATGAGCGCCGCCACGTGCTCGTTGGCAGTCGCTAGCGCCGCCTCGGCCGCCGAGAGTGCCTGGTGCTGCGCAACGCGCTGAGCGTACATCGCATCTTGGTTGGCCTCGAGCGTTTCTTCAAGCTTGGCCATCGTCCGTCCGTGCGCCTCGATCGCATCGTCCTTCTCGCGAACGCTGGCCTCGAGCGTGGCTATCGCCGATTTGAGCGACGTGCGCTCGTCGGCCCACACGCTGCTCTGCGCTGTCATCTCGGCCACGTGCACACTGGCCGCCTCCACGAGCTCTTGCGCCAGCGTCCGGATCTTGTCTTCGAGCGACGTAATGCGGCTCGCGTGAAGCGCATGGTCACTTGCCACAGAGGTCTCGAGCATGTGCTTGTCTTGTTCGAGGCGCTGGATCTGCTCGGTCAGTGCTTGATGCTCAACCTGGAGCGTGTACAGCGCGCTTTGCAACGCCGCGGCTTCCTCGGACGCAGTCGTCGCCCGCGTCGACGTCAGCTGCTCAAGGTCGCTCGTGAGCTCTTGGACGCGAACTTGGAGCGCTTGCTTCTCCTCGAACGCCTGCGTCTCGAGGTATCCAAGCCGCGTGACCTTGTCTTGGGCTTCGGCCAGCGACAGCTCGAGGGCTTCCATCGCACTGCACATGGAGGTCTTCTCATGTTGCAGCGTCTCAAGCTGCGTCGTGATCTCAGCGGCGGCAATCAGCTTGGCCTCGAGCTCTGCCTTCTCGTGGAGGAGCGCGTGTACTTGCGTCGAGAGAGCAGTGACTTGGTCGTTGACAGATCCCTCGGCCAACTGCAACTTTCCTTGGAGCACCGCGAGGTCCTCTTCAAGAGCGACGCGAGCCGCGGCCGCGGCTGTCGCGCGTGTCTCAGCGTCTGCGATCTGCTGGCGGAGACCGGACTCGACTTCGTGATGGGCGGTTTTGGCCGACAAGAGATCTTCTTCGAGGAGGCGTGCAATCGCCTCGGTCGACGCCGTGGATTCACGCGCCGCGAGCATCGCGCGGCTGTGCTCGGAGAGCGCCGTCTCGAGGTCCTTCTCAATCGACTGCAACTGGGTCGTCAGCGCATTTTCGACCGCCGCCTTGTCGTCCTTCTCGGCTTGGAGCTGCTCGGCCAGCGTCGTGACGTCTTGCGTGAGCTGGTCGACCTTGGCCGCCCACTCGGTGTCGTCGTCAACGCGGCGCTCGAGCTCGGCATCGAGCTGCCGCTGCAGCGCCTCAAGCTGGAACTGGATCGCTTCCTTTTCCATCTGGATGGCCGCCGCGTCCTGCGCACTGTCGTTGGCGGACGCCAGCGCCTCGTTCTCGGACTGAAGCGCTTGGATCTGGAGCTCCCACTTCTCCTGCGCAGCTGCCGCGTCGGCGAGCGCTTGCGTGAGTTTGTTCTCGGCCTCGTCCAGCGCGCTCTGGAGCTGGGCCACGAGCTCTGGCTCCTTGGGCGGACCACGGAGCGCTTCCAGCTCCGACTCGTAGTGGAGTCGCAGATGCGCATGGGTCTTCTCGAGCTCTTCCATGTAGTGGTTTTGCTCCTCCAAGCGCGACTGGAGGCTCGCGACCTTCTCAACGTCGCCCACCTGCGCCTCCAGCGCCTTGACCTTCTCGACCTCGTCGTTGTACGCTTCTTCGAGGTCGTTCCTGGTCTGGGATGCGTTCTCCAGGAGTTCCTCAAACGCCGCAGCAATCTTGGTTTGCTCGTCCAGCTTCTCTTCCAAGCTCGCAATCGTGCTCGTCGACGCGTCCACACTGGCTTGCAGCTCCGCGACGGCAGCTTCGCTTGCGGTCAGCTTCTCCTTGAGGTTCGCGCGGTCGGCCGACATGGTTTCCAAAAGCGCTTCAAAGTCGCGGACCGACTCGTCCGCCGCGATACAGTGCGCGCATGCAGGCGGCTGCGCCTTGCTGTCCTCGAGCGCCAGCTTGACTTGGGCCAGCTCGCGCTTGAGGAGCTCGACCGTGCGTGCGTGCTCGATCGCAATGGCCGCGTCGACGACGCTACCCTCCGAGTACCGGCCCTTGCGCTTCTTGGCGACGCTGCCTTCTTCCTTCTCTTCCTCGTCGTATGTCGTAAACCCGTGCCGGGCGGCCGTCGCAACGGCTGCAATCTCGCCAGGGCCCCACGTCTCTCTCGCGCGCTTGGTTTTGGTCTTCTTCATGTCGATGGGCTCGAGCGACGCGCGGCCCGTGACAATGAGCCCTTGGAGCCGCTCGATCTTCTCTTGCTGCCG
This sequence comes from Saprolegnia parasitica CBS 223.65, assembly GCF_000151545.1. NCBI lineage: Eukaryota > Oomycota > Saprolegniomycetes > Saprolegniales > Saprolegniaceae > Saprolegnia > Saprolegnia parasitica. The sequence goes on from NW_012156429.1 coordinate 272,261, forward strand.
CCGCTTCTCTTCCGAAAGTGCTTGGTTTTCAGCCAGAAGCGCGTTGAACGACACGTCGCCCAGCAGCTTCTTCCGGAGCTCGTTGACTTCGCGCTGGAGCCGCTGCATCTGTGCGTGGTCGTCCAGCACTTCGTTGACCGTCGCGCTCATCTGGATCGTCTTGGCGCGGGCTGCAAACTGCAACGTGCTCTTGGACTCTTCGAGGTGGCGGTCCGACGGCGTCACGCAGCAAATGATGAGCGTTCGCGTCGAGCCAGCGAGCGAGTTTTGGAGGAGACGCGTGAGCTTCGAGTCTCGGAACGGCGCGTTCTGGACGCTCTCGGGCCCCTGTGCGAGCGAGTTGATGACGCGTGCGAGCGTGAGCAGCGACCGGTTGATGTTGCCGGCCTCGCGCTGCCGCGCCCCTTCCGACGACGTGTGGCGGACGCTCTCCGAGCCCGCGAGATCCACAAGGTTGAGGACGCCGACGAGGTACGCGACGCCGTCGTCCTTCTCGGGCCCGCGCTCCTTGGACTCGATCACGATCTGGAAGATGCTATGGGACCGGCTCGAGTGCTCGTTCATGGAGGTTTGGCCCACGGCGCGGCGCGCGTTGCCTTGGTCGACGAGGCGCATGATCGTATCAAAGTCCGTAATGAACTCCTCGTGCGCCTCGAGGTAGATGCCTTTTTTCGGGTCTTCGCGGATCTTGACGTTCTGGCCCTTGTCCTTGTCGTCGCAGAGGAGGTCGCGAATGACTTCGTTGTAAATCTCAACGTACGAGACGCGGATGAGGAAGTCGCGGTCTGTCGAGTCGGCAATGTACTGGAAGATGTGCTGCACGGCCAGCGGGAGGATGCCCGGCTCGGCCGCCTCGCCCGTCATCGTGTGCGTCTTCCCGGACGAGGTCTGGCCGTACGCGAAGATGGTGCCATTCACGCCCATGAGCGTCGAGAGCACGATGCGCTTGGCGACTTGGTCGTAGATCGTGCTCGTGGGCACGCGCTGCTGGAAGATGTGGTCGTACTGGAAGACCGCGGTCGGGCCCTGCAGCGGCGTGCCATGGCGGTCCGTGATCGAGATCGCATTGAGCGCCGGGAGGACGCGCAGGACGCTCACGTCCTTGTTGCGCTTCTCGCGCTCGTTGAGCGGCCGGACGCGGATGCAGACGTCGATGTTTTCCTCCATCTTGCGGCCTCTCTCCCGGAATAAAAAACACAACTACGCCTATAAAATGCGCCAGTCACCCGCCATTTTGATTTTGAGTTTGAGATTTTTGGACGCCTTTAAAAATACCAGCGTTCGCGCGTCATTGGAGCCAATCAGCGACGAGGACGCGCCCGAAGATCGCCACAGCCACGCTTTTCAGCTGCCCCTTGCCCCGCCAAAGTCGGTAGCAGGCGCATCAAGATGGGTGCTACATCTGTACGAGGGAAGAAGTGGGCCACCGCATGGATTAGAACACGCAACGATGTTCCCGACGCCTAGAACGAGCGGCCGCACCAAGCAGCATGGTGCGGCTTGGTGCAGCTTAGCGCCTCGTGCTAATTGACGGGCCTGCTCGTTGCTACTGCTTCGAGTCACCTCCGTTGCAGCCTGCGTCCACAATTTCAAGGCAAGTTGTTGGCCAGCCATCTACTCCACTCCTGTACTACATACGAATACAGTCTTCTGTCCTGATAGCAAGAATGGTCAGTAGTTATTGATGCCACTCGAGATGAACCGTGATCGACGCGTCGTTGGGGAGGCCAGACCCCTTGCGCCGAGCTGCGTTCATAGGCACGGTCACTGACGCGGGGCCGTGGAGCTGGAGATGGACAGCGAAAAAGTCGTCCGTGTAGAGCGTCAAGTGGACGCACACGCAGCCCGTCACGACGACGTCGGTGGGCGCAAAGTCCCAAACGGGCTCGCTAAAGTGAATGTCGACGCGGCACCGGCCCTCTACTCCGTTGACCCTATCGTTTCGCAATGCCGAAGTCTATCGCTCACCTTTGCTCGTCGGGTGGGGCACCAAATGCACTTGGGGGCGCGGAAACGCTAGCCAGAACCGAGTGTTATCCCTGCACGACCGACGCCATGGTACTACCGCCAAAGAGGTGCTTGATCTTCATCGTCGCGACCGGGTCGCGCGCATAGGCGCCTGCAACGTCCGCGGGCAAGTAGCCGTCGCAGGCCACGCGCCTAGATGCATTTTGCTTTCAACGCTTGGGACGCTGCCAGCAATTACGGGTCGGCGCCGTGCTTCAAGAGCTCCTTCACACACTCGAGCTTTCCAAGGGCACTCGCAACGTACAGCGCCGTGCGCTACAAGACGGCGATCACAATGGTCAATGGTCGATGGGCTCGGAGTACCTTGTTCTCGCCCTGTACATGCGGCGAAAGCACGATGAGCTTGGCAATGAGCTTCATATAGGACGTACAAAGAGCTAGCACGAGTCGTTCGGTGCTTGCGGCACATGATGATATGCATCGTACCTTGACAAAGCACAAGTGGCGGTGGGCCTCTAAACAGTGGCGTAGCGCGCGGACGTCGTTGGCTACAATGGCGTGGTAGACCGCCTCCGCGGCCGGCGCGTCCTTTTCTCTGGCGGGCGTCACGGCGCAGCCATACCGGGCGACCCACCAGTTGACGTCGCGCCGGACCTGCGGGACCGGCTGCTTTTGCTTTTCGAGGCTTTTGGCTTTGGCCAGCAGCGCGGCCAACTTGTCGCCGCCCATCGCAGTCGTTTCGCCCGAAACGATATGCAAGGAATCCAGCGTGACCCTTCCAAGCTTGATGGTCCAGAGCGATTGCGACCACGCGCTGTCGTTTGATGGCAGTGGAAACTCGCCGCAGTGTAGTCGGCGGCACGTGGCTGCGACGCGACCTTGAGATCTCACCGCCGACGTCTTCTGCGAGTAGCCCAGATACTTGGTACGCGCTCGTCTAGACGCCAGACGCAGGAGTCGTGCAGAGCAGCGTTGCCTCGCGTCGAAACACCAGCCATCGTGTTGGTTGCTGCACAAGAAAAAGTCGACTCGTCGTACAACGTTGCATTACGCATGGCTTAGCAGCGGGGCCCACGGATCTTCCAAGAACGACGGCAGGAAGAGCGATCGACCAAAGCCAGCGCTGCCCGACGCCGCTCGGGGCGGGGTCTCACGGGCTGGCCGCCCTTCGAGGAGCTCGCGCCACGGGTCTTCCAGAAACGACTCTTTGAAGAAGCTCCGTCCGAACGCGCTCGTCGGCGCTGATGCTTGCGCTGGCTGCGGGCGGTAGTGCGACGTCGCCGACGAGGCCTGCTGGTGTCTACGCGAGCGGTCATCATCGTCGCACTCTGCAAGCGTCTTACCGCGGGCGCTTGTTGCGCTGGTTGGCCTGGCCTACGTTGCGCCGCTCGTAGCCGCTGTCCTTCGGTTTCGCCTTGGTCTTGGGCACGTACAGCGGCTTCTTGGTGCTCTGGAAGCTTGTCGGTAGCTCGTCCATCGCTCGTCGGCAGGTCGGGTGCACACTATTAGTTTCGTTTCGCTCTGCATTTTGCAGCAGGTTTTTTCTCAAAACCCATATATATATGTCGTGAAAACTGGCCAACGGTGGCGTGTTAAAGCGGGTGACGGTTGCCAACCGCTTAAATAGTGTTCGATTTCGATTAATGGTGTGATGGGTCTGAATAATGTTGACAGCGTTTGATTGGCCCGAACTTACGTGGCATTTGCAGAAATGGCATCGAAAAGGCACACGTTGGAGCAGACCAGCACCACTGCAGTCCACGCCGAGCCGACTGACAGCGAAGGCAACCATGACCTCATCGCCCACGCTATGCGCAAGGACGGCCTCACCACGCCGCAGAAGTGGAAGGATCACCGCATGACGATCGACCGAGCTCTGGGCATCGACGACGACAAAAAGCTCAGGGTACACGTCTCGATATTTTCTTAACCAATGTGACCACTACCCTATAGAATTTGGTGTCGGCTGAAATGCGTCGAGTTCGTGAAGCTGGCGCAGCGAAGGCTTCTGTTGGCCCCACTGATGCAGACCCTCGTGCAGCTAAGAGGTCCGTAATACCGGTACAGTTTCGTGGGCTTGGCAAAATTCCCATAGGACCTACAAGGCAGCGTACAAGAAGAGTGGATTCGGCGTGTTCAAGATAGAGAAATATACCGAATACTATAGTAATAACCAAAACCAATTTACAAATCCCGTACATGCTATACTGTAGAGCTCCGCAAAACGGACTCGACGGCAAACTGCAAATTTACACGCTCAAAGTAAATCCAACAATGTCTTAATCTTGTATAAGTCCATAATATATATACATATCAAATTGAGCGACTGGAAAAACCTCCGGTGCTAATGTTGGTCAATCAGGGTGCGGGTTCAATTCCCGCCACCACAATTTTTATACCTAATTATATGCCTACCGTGGCACTGCCAATGTGAATGGTGGCAAAGAGGCTGGTTGCGTCTGTACATGTAATCGTCAGTAGCTCCGACACAGAGAAGCATGGCATGCTACTGTGTGAAGTGCTCATGCATTGCAATTTTTAAATGTTGTGCTGGTTGCGAAGCAGGCCTTCCGCGACAGCATCGGCCACTTCTGCCACATGAACGGGAAGGACGGAACTGGAATTAATGTGGATGGCATGGTCCCTTAAGACTTGGTCCATATAGGCTCCATTGGCGACTTGAATAGCACGCAGCAACGGGGCGCCGAGGTGCGGCGACGGCGCAAAGTGTTTATTTCGTTGTCTCGTCGAGCAGTTCGATTTGGGAATTGTAGAAAGACGCCCGGTTGTGAACGCAGTTCTGCACGTGGTACAGTAAATATCTTCGACACAACGCCAATACATCGCAGTCCCATGTTGTGGTGACAGTTCTTGCACAGCTTTGGCATACGTCAACTCTACAGGAATAAATTTATGGCGCGTGTACGCTCGTGGGCGGGGTGCTGGCCCTCGCCAGCGCGATATCCTTGACGCTATGAATGCGTCGAGAA
>NW_012156429.1:277489-278437 GCF_000151545.1 Saprolegnia parasitica CBS 223.65
CTCCCCGTTGAGCGAGGATCCCGTGCCCATGATAGAGCGTGGGCCGAACTGCCCTTGACAGCGTGTGTCGTGGGAGTTCGCATGGAAGACCGGAAGAAACCCAGGGTTTGGTTCTGGTAAACCTTCGACATACAACGTTTCATGTGTTCTTCAGTTCTATCCCACTAATTTATTCTCACTTCATACCTTTCGGTGGGCCATGTATGTGAAAATCACACGGACGATTGCATGTACAGACGCATCCAGCCTCTATGCTCCCATTCACATTGGCAGTGTCACAGTCGGAATAAAAAATGTGTGACCCTTTTAATTTTTAAAAATGCCACGTGAGATTTGAACTCACACGAGGACATCCCTACAAGTAAATTTCTCGGGCGTTCCAGCGTGCCAACTCATCAAGACCTTCGTGCCCTGCATTCCTTATATGTATCAATCATATACTAAAGCTGACTGATACATTTGAACTAGTGGACATCATTGTAGTTTTCGTAACGTGCGAGCGACCATAGATTTGCAGTGTCATCATTGAGTATTCGCAGATGCTAAATTTTGTTCAGCCCACGATATCACTCCATTGATAACGACGCACGGACCTCCTGGCTGCACGAGGGTCTGTATTAGTGGGGCCAATACATTTAGAAGCCTACGCATCAGCGCCAGCTTCACGAACTCGACGCATTTCAGCCGCGCGCACACGCGTGGATTCAGGTCCGCTGCAAATGCATGGAGCTGGCTCCGCCTGTGACAGCGTGTTGCTCCGAGGCCCGAGCATCATGCTGGTCGACGTGAAAGAGCGCGGCTTCGTATTTAAAAATAAAATCCTCGTCGTCAAGCCCGTCGTCGCCATGGTCATTGAGGTCGGCGTTGAGCCCGCTGTCGCCATGGTCGTTCAGTTCGGCGCCGAGCCCGTACATGTAGTCCGAATGGACCTCTTCCGTCTCAAGCACC
>NW_012156429.1:278541-293756 GCF_000151545.1 Saprolegnia parasitica CBS 223.65
CTGTGCTTGGCATTGGTCGGGTCACGACGCAAGGCTTCATATGCGCCATCGACGGCGGTACGGACGCTCGCGTCGTGCGCAGACGCTAGGGTGAGCCTTTGATGCGCTGCGCCTAGTGCGCTAGGTGAGATGGATGCAGCCGTGGCTTGTGCGCGGGTGCCCTACCATCGACGTCGGGCGGCGGTTGCGTATTTGCTGTTACGAAAAAAGCGCTGCTCCTCGGAACACACTCCGGTTTCTAATCCGGTAGGTCAAACTAGGCCGAATTGGGATGCCTGTGGACCCAGAAAAAGGATATTTCCAAAGGGAACACTGTTTTCTATCGATTTAACACGCCACCGTTGGCCAGTTTTCACGACATATATATATGGGTTTTGAAAAAAAACCTGGTGGCATTTTGGCCCGCAGCACATACACTATTTTCCGTAGAAAGGCTTAAGCGCACAATATAAACATTCTATACATATTGTCCATGTAAATAAACATTCCGTTTTAAAAGATGGCGTCGGTTCGTTTCGGCTCGAAACGGTTCGACTCAGTGTTCCTGCGGATATGGAGTCCAAGGCCTCGGCGACGCGGCTGCCGTCGGCGCGGACGCTAGCCGCCGAAGACCCGCGTGGCGAGGCCGCGCTCAAGCAGCTGCGCAAGCTCTTCGAAGACGACGACTTTAGCATGGACGACGTCGCGCTGCACTTTTTATCGCTGTACTTTATGCGGCTCTCGACCAACGCGGTCATACACGAGGTCGAGTCGCTCTTCGCCCAGCACTACGCGACGCTGCAGCACAAGCTGCACATCCGAGGCATCTGGGCGTGGGTCGTCTTCCTCTCGGGCACGGTTATCTACGACTACCTGAGCCTCATCGAAGGCTACGGCAACATGTTTACGACCGACCTCATGAGCTTCAACAACCCGAATGCCAAGCTGGCCTTCATCATCACGCTCGTGCTGCGCTTCGCGGTCATCATCCCGCTGCTCCTAATCAACCTCTGGTCGGGCTACCGCGCGCAGTACAAGGTGCACATGCTCTGGACGTGGGTCTCGCACATCGCGCTCGCCTTCTACCCCGTCGTCTACAACCTCCTCACCTTCGACTTTGGCGTCTCGTGGCTCTGCCTCGTCATCATGTACTTTTACAGCTTTACGCCGATCCGGTTTCTTCACGCCGCGCTCTTCAACATGCTGCTCCTCGGCATGTACGCGGCGCTCGCCTACGGCGGCGTGCTCTCCTCGGACAAGATCGACACGTTCCAGCGCGAGTGGCTCTGGGCGCTTCTCTTCTTCGCCCTCATCTCGTACCCGAGGTAGACGATTCGCGGCATGTTGCACCCTCATAGCTTCTCTAGTCAATCGCGCGAGTTTGCGATCCGCGTGAGCTACATGAGCGAGACCATTCTCTTGTCCCAGCAGCACCAGGTACATGGAGCAACACTTCATGTACACCAAGCGATGACATGCAATCACACATTAGCTCGAGCAAGAAGAGCTCCGGTCCAAGTCGCTCCTCGGGAGTATGCTACCGGCCTCCGTCGTGAGCCAGCTCCAAGCCGGCCGAGAACTCATTGCCGACGAGTACGCGTCCGTGACCGTGCTCTTTTGCGAGGTCTGCGACTTCAACACGATCTCGGGCCAGCTCGACCCGGACCAAGTCGTCGAGCTTCTCAACACGATATTTTCCAAGTTTGACGTGCTCGTCGACTACCACTCGGTGCACAAGATCGAGACGATCGGCGCCGTCTACATGGTCTCGGGCGGGTGTCCGGACCGCATGACCAACCACGCGATCTTGATCGCCAACCTCGCGCTCGATATGATTGCAGCCATGCCCGACCTCCGCGCGCACATCCGCAAGACGTTCAAGTGGGCCAAGAACATTGGCGACATCAACATTCGCATCGGCATCAACACGGGCATTCTCATGGCCGGCGTCGTCGGCATCCGCAACCCGCGCTTCAAGGTGACCTTTCAATGTATCAACAATCGATCATGATCGCGTAGCTCTTTGGCGACACGGTCAACGTCTCGTCGCGCATGGAGAGCACCAACTTGCCGGGGCACATCCAGCTCACCGAGGCGACGCACGACGCGATCAAGCACGCGTACGTGACGGAGCACCGGGGCACGATTCCCGTCAAAGGCCGCGGCGACATGCAAACGTTCTTTCTCCGCGGCCACCAAATCGGCGTGCCCCGGCAAGCGCAGCCCGTGATGATTGTCGCACCCACGGTTGCCATCGCGAATCCACCCTCTCTCATCGTGGCCAAGCCGGGTGCTGTCGCCCCTCGCGACCCCGCGTCGGTCCGTGGCAGTGGTGGCAACATCCCCGATCTATCCAAACGGACCCTAAACGCTGTACACTGCTCGACCCATAGCGCTGTTCCATCCTAATTCTGTATGTAGATTGGGTACGGGGCGCCACCAGCCGAAGTCGAAGGTCGGACCGCCTTTATGAAGCTGCTGCGGAAGAAATCGTCGTCGAGCTCGATGCTCATGTCGCCGTCCGCCGCCAAAGACTTGGTCTCGGAGCACAAGCAAAACACGTTGCGCGAATCGACAGCGGCCTTTTACACGACAGAAAAGGTCGCGGCGCCGACGATGACGGATGCAACCGCGCTCATGGAGCTGCCAGCCGACATGACGAAGCGCAACGTCTTCTTCTACATCAACACGGACAACACGCTCGAGCTCATGTACCGCAAGGAGAACGAGAAGCGCTGGATGCGCTTCTTCCGCGCGTCCATCCTCTTGTGCATTCTCGTCAAGCCCGTACAGGCCATGTACTCGAGCGTCGCGCTCCTCAATGGTCGGCAGTTCCAGGCCGCCAACATCCTCTTCATCATCAATATTTGCTGCACGATACCGGTCTGCACGTGCTTTCTCCTCTTTACGTTCACCGAGACGTTTCTCAAGTACCGCCAGCTCAGCTCGGTGTGCGTCCTGTTGCTCATTTCGGCATTCTGGAATACGGAGCTCATTGCGATGCAATCGCGCGGCTACGCCTACATCTCGACGCTCGTCTTGTACCAGTGTCACTTTAGCATGCTCGCATTCGTGTTTCGGTTCATGGCCGCGCTCGTCATTCTCATCATGTACCTCATCTCCAACATTGCGCTCAGCAGCGCCATCGTTCCAGGCCAAACAACGACCGAGTCGTCGCGGGACATGCTCCTCCTCTGCCTCCGCAACGCGTTCTACGTCATCATCTTCTTCGTGCCGCAGATCTGGGTCGTCTTTACGTGCGAATTCAAAGAGCGCGTCAACCACTTTCGCGATCTCGTGCTCAACGCACAGCAAGCCAAACTGTTAGAAGAGCAGAACCGTGTCGATAAATTGCTTCGGAATCTCCTGCCCGAGAGCATCGTCAACCAGCTCAAAGCCAGCCCCGAAGTGACGGTACAGGACGCTGCTTTTCATTATTTTCAAGCATTTTCATCCATTTTCATCGATCGGGCGTAGATCGCCGAGACGTTCGAGAACGTTACGATCCTCTTCACCGACATGGTCAACTTCACCGCGTATTCGTCCCGCGTGTCGGCCATGGAGGTACTTTAACAAAATGTTTCGTCGCAGCGATCCACGGACGAGTAGCTCGTGCAATTTCTCAACGACATGTACACGCGCTTCGACACGATCTCGGAGAAGCGCGATCTGTACAAGGTCGAGATCATCGGCGACGCATACTTTGTCGTCGGCGGTTGCCCCCTCGTCACCACGAACGACGCCATCATGATCCTCAAAGCGGGTACGTTTCTCTTCCTTGACTAACGTGTGCAACTTGTGTGTCCAGGTCTCGACATGCTCAACACACTGCCCGTGCTGCGGCGCAACTCGTCCAACCCGAACCTCAACATTCGTATCGGCGTGCACTCGGGACGCGTCGTCGCCGGCGTCGTGGGCATCAAGGACCCTCGCTACCACCTCTTTGGCGAGACGGTCGCCATTGCGCAGAGTCTCGAGAGCTCTGGCGTCCCCGGCCGCATCCACCTCAGCGAGACCACGTACACGCGCATCAAGGTACACAGTGAACAAGGGTTAGGTTTTATTTGTTTTGACGCGTAGAACACAGACCCGAACGCGTTCAAGTTTGAGTACCACAAGATGCTCAACGTTCCGGGCCACAATACCAAGCTGCGCACGTACGCGCCGCGCGCCTCGATCCTCGATTTGCTCATCTGGTGGTTGTGGTTAGGTATTTTGTGACCTAGTTCGTTCGACCAACTATAGTAAGTCCATTTCATCGATTGAGTCAAGGCACACAACGTGAATATCATCATCCAATATTACACACTTATTCATCGCGAAGACCTCTCTCTACGCTCAATCCTCGGTCGGACTGTACTTGGGGTCCGTCGGGTTGTAGCCTTCGGTCGGGTTATACTCGGGCGACGCGGGCGAATACGCCGGCGACGTGGGCGAGTACGCTGGCGAGGTCGGCGAGTACGCTGGCGACGTCGGGCTGTACGCAGGCGACGTGGGCGAGTACGCCGGGGAGGTCGGCGAATACGCAGGCGACGTCGGCGAGTAGGCGGGCGACGTTGGGCTGTAGGCAGGCGACGTTGGGCTGTAAGCAGGCGACGTCGGGCTATACGCTGGCGACGTCGGACTATACGCCGGCGATGTGGGCGAGTAAGCTGGCGACGTGGGCGAATACGCTGGCGAGGTCGGCGAATACGCTGGCGAGGTCGGCGAGTACGCAGGCGACGTGGGCGAATACGCAGGCGACGTGGGCGAGTAGGCTGGCGAGGTCGGCGAGTACGCCGGCGACGTCGGACTGTAGTTGGGCGACGTCGGGTTGAGGCCGGGACTGTTGGGCACATACGCAGGGCTGGCCATGTAGCCCGGCGAGCTCGGGTTGGACGGCGAGAACGGCGCGAACGGCGAGAACGCACCCATGGGGCTCGCCGACGGGGACCCCGCGACGCTGCCGGGCGTCTGGAAGCCGGGCGTGTTGTAGCCGGGCGTGCCGTACATGGGCGTCTGTCCCCACGGCGTCATCATGGGCGTGTTGACGTCCGGCGTCGTCCACTCCTTCGCAAAGCCGTGCATGACCTGCTGCATCTCCGACGCGTCGTACTCGATCGCGTCCGCGAGCTTCTTGGCATCCAAGATGAGGTCCATCACGCCCGTGCCGAGGTGCGCGAGCTGGCCGAGCATGATGTTCTCCGTCACGCCCGCGAGCTCGTCGCCTTGACTGAACATGGCCGCGTCCATGAGAATCTCGACCGTTTCCTCAAACGAGCAGCGCACGAGCGGGCCCGAGTCGACGCGGTTGATACCGTGGCGCGTCACGGCCATGAGGTGGCCGCGGAACGTCATGACGTCGGCGAGGCACGCCAGATGGCGGTAGTTGACGTACGCGCCATCGAACGAAATGACGGCGCGGATTTCGTTGAGGAGCGCGCGGCGCACGGCCTCGATACCGAGGACCTCGATGATCTCGACAATGTCGTTCGAGATGGTGCGCGTCGCGTCAATGTTCTCAAAGCAAATCACATCGAGGAGGTTCGTGCCGTCCGTATCGAGGATCCACTCCTTCTTCATGACAAAGCCCTTCTCTTCGTCCCACTTGGTCATTTGGTTCTCGCGCATAAACACCTTCTTGATCTTGGGCACACCGCGGAGCTTCATTTGCGTCAGCATGTTGTGCTCGACGCGCTTAAGGAACGTGTCGTCTTCCTGGCCGACGCTCGAGTCGCCCGACCGCTGCAGCTTGTCTTCGTCGTCGCTCATGATGCGGATGCGCAGCACAAGCTTGTCGGCGTTATCATCCGTGTAGATGCAGCTCAGATCCTGGCCGTACTCGGACTCGATCTGCGCCGCAATCTCCTTCATCTCGAGGTTCTTGTCCGCCATCATCTTGCGGTTGAGCTCGATACGGAGCAGCCACGGCGAGCGCGCGATCGGCGTGTCCTCGTCAATCACGTCATAGTAGCTCGCGACAAACTCCTGGTCTTCCTCGACGACCGTCGACGTCGGGTCCGGGTCGTAGTAGATGGCCGTGTTGGCCGTCACGTCCATGAGCGTAGTGTACTCGAGCAGCGCCTGGAGCGACTTGGCCTTCTCAGCGTCCTCCTGGTAGTCGCCGCTGAGGTAGATCTGGATCGACGGCGTCTTGACGTCCTTGGCAATGTTGATGATTTCCTTGAGGCGCGGCACACCGAGCGTCACGTTCTTCGCCGACACACCGGCGTAGTGGAACGTGTTGAGCGTCATCTGCGTCGCGGGCTCGCCAATCGACTGCGCGGCGACGACACCCGCCATCTCGCCGGCCGCGACGAGCGACGCGAGAAACTTGCTCTGGATCTCGCCCATGAGCCACTCGAACGCCGAGTCGTTGAGGCGGAACTCGAGGAGCACACGCTTGACCGCGAGCGTCGAGCGCACGAGAATCTGAAACAGCAGCGTCGCGTTCTCTTGAGCTTCCATGCTCAGCGGATCGTCGCCCTTGACGACCACGATCGACGAGCAGAGCTCGCGGACGCCCTCAATGATGTGGCGCGGGTGCAGCGTGCTCGGCTGCAGCGTCGAAATGCTAAAGAGCTGCTGCGCGTTTTGCACGAGGCGCTTGATGTTGACGGGCACTTGCACCACGTTGTCCGACTCTTGGCCCGGCCCACGCGACGCCAAAATGAGTCGCAGCTTGGCCCGGTCGACGCCGAGCTGCGCGTACTCTTCCCGCAACAGCTGCTGCGTGTGCGGGTTGGTCTGGATGTCCGAGATGATGAGCGGGTCCATGTAGAGCTCTTCCGGGCAGTGCGGCACGCAGCCCAAAAGCGGGTCCTCCGGCTTGAGCTGGTACTTGGCGTTGAACTGGCCCGGCGGCAGCTTATGCGCGTCAAACGACTGCTTCTCGACCCACACCGCGTCCATGCCGTCCTCGCCGTAGAGGAACTGGATGATCTCGCCCTGCGAGTTGCGCACCGTGCCGTCGTAGCGCGACATGACGCTCTCCATCGCCTTGACGAGACGACGCTGGATATACCCCGTCTCGGCCGTCTTGACGGCCGTATCAATGAGACCTTCGCGACCACCCATCGCGTGGAAGAAAAACTCTTGGGGCGTGAGGCCCTTGAGGTACGAGTTTTCGACAAAGCCCCGCGACTCGGGCCTACATCGCATCAGCTACACATCTCCAACACATCGTAGGACGTACCCCAGGTCGTCCTTGCCGTAGTGCGGCAACGTGCGGTGGTTGAAGCCGTACGGAATGCGCTTGCCTTCGACGTTTTGCTGCCCGACGCACGCGATAATCTGCGAAATGTTGAGGTACGAGCCCTTGGAGCCCGACGTGACGGTCGCCTTGATGTTGTTGGTCTCGTCGAGCGAGTCCTGGGCCTCGCGACCCGACTGATCACGCGCCGAGTTGAGCACCTTGTTGACAAACTGCTCAAACGTCTCAATCATCGTACGGCCGGGCTGGAGCTCGAGGTTGCCTTTTTGCCCCGAGAGCACGAGGTCCGACACTTGGACTGAGCGTTCGTGATAATGTCGACAATCTGCTTGAGCGTCTTGACGTCGGCGATCGTGTCGCAAATGCCGACCGTGAACGAGTGCGCGACGAGCCAGCAGTTGACGAGACGCTGGGTCGCACCGAGGAACCGCTTGGCCTCGTCGTGGCCGAGCTCGAGCACCGTGTTGTGGATGAGGCCGCCGGCGCCCGTACCAATGTTCTTCTTGTCAATGATACCGGCGAGGAGCTCGCCGTTCTGGACAATCACGTGCGTGTCGCGCGGACTCACCTTGCGGTGGAACGGCAGGTCGTAGTCGCGCTTGTTCGAGTCCGATTGGTGCGTCGAGCAGACCGCAATAAAGTTGATGTTGGGGCAGATGGTCGAAAACATCTGCTTGCCCGTCCAGAGCGGGCGGTACTGGCCCACGTGCTTCTTGTTGGGGATCAGAATCGCCGGCGTCGGGACGCGGCCGTCCCACGTGCCGACCCACATGAGGAGGTTCATGACGAGATCCTTCTCGATGAAGATGTTGCGCTTGGTGAACTTTTGCACGCCGAGGAGCGAGTCCTGCACGATACCCATGACCGGCGAGTTGCGCTGCGGCGTAATGATGTTCTTGTGCACAATCATGAGCTCCTGCGCCTCGGCGCGGGCCGTCATGCTCTGCGCAGCATGATCCATCATGAGCGCCACCAGAACGAGGAGGATACGAGGGACGCACCTGGGGCACATGCAAGTTCATCTCATCGCCATCGAAATCGGCGTTGTACGGCGTCGTGACCGAAATGTTGAGCCGGAACGTCGACCAGTCGAGCACCTTGACGCGGTGCGCCATGATACTCATCTTGTGGAGACTCGGCTGCCGGTTGAAGAGCACGTAGTCGTCGTCGCGAAGATGGCGCTCGACGATCCAGCCGCACTTGAGCGCGAGGTCGCTCTTGCTCTTGATGTAGCGCAAATCGATGCGGTTGCCGTCCTCGCGGATGATGTACTTGGCACCCGGGTGCTCGAGCGGGCCCTTGGCGATGAGCTCGTGCATGAGCTTCATGTTGAACGGCGTCACGCGCTCGGGCACGGTCAAGTTCATCGCGATCGAGCGAGGCACGCCGACTTGGTCAATCGCCAAGTTGGGGTCGGCCGTGATGACCGTACGCGCCGAAAAGTCGACGCGCTTCCCCATGAGGTTGCCGCGAATGCGCCCTTCTTTGCCGCGGAGGCGCTGGCGCATTGTCTTGAGCGGCTTCCCGCTCTTCTGCTGCGCTTGGGGCAGCCCCGGCTGCTCGTTGTTGACAAACGTCGAGAGGTTGAACTGCAGCAGCTGCTCAAACTGCGAGATAATGTGCGACGGCTCGCCCTTCTTGACGCAGTTGAGCAGCGCGAGGTTGGCCTTGACGATGGACGCCAAGTTGTGCGTCAGATCATCTTCACCACGCGCTTGGCCGTCAATGGCGACGGACGGGCGCACATGCGGCGGCGGCACGGGGATGACCGTGAGGACGAGCCAGTCAGGACGGGCCCACTTCGGGTCAAAGCCGAGCGCGATGCAGCCTTCGTCCGTGATGTTCTTGAAGATCGAGAGCACCTTGGCAGCCGGAAGGTTCTGTTTGCGGTCGCCCGACCCCGGCACGTCTTCCATCTGCTCGGGAAACTCGACTTGGAGGTTGATGCCGACCTGGCGGTACTTGGGCTGGAGACCACCGCAGCCGCCGTGGCCGCCTTCCTTGGGCGCATGCTCGTTCTGGAGACCGCCCTGAAGACCAATGTTGAGGTCGTCGCGCATCTTCTTCATGTCCTCTTCCTCGCCGTACTCGCACATGGACTTGTTCTTGCAAATCTCATAGACAGCCTTGAGGCGGCGCTGGCCGTTCTTGATGCGCATGGCTGCGCGGAAGCGGTGGTCGCGCTCGTCGCTGAGCACTTTCGAGCAGTGGAAGCAGATGCAGCTCAGAATCTGCTTGCAGACCTTGATAAAGCCCACGTGGAACATGGGCCGCGCGAGCTCAATGTGGCCAAAGTGGCCCGGGCAGTCGTTGACCTTGGCGCCACTGCCGCTGTACGTGCAGTCGCACGTCTTGCAGCGCGCGCGGAAGTCGCACGTGCCCATGCGCGGGTCGCCGATGCCACCAATGACCGGCTGGCCATTGATAAAGGTCTCGGGCCGCGTGATGCCATCGGGGATGATGCGGTCGTTGACCTTGATCTGCTTGGTCACGCTCATGGCGCGGACCTCCTCGGGCGAGAAGACCCCGAACTGGAGGTACTCGACCCGGCGCAGGCGCGCAGACGAGTACGAGAACTGCGTCGTGCTCATCCTTCCGATGCCAATTCCGGAATGAGCTCGCACCACACAAACGGCTTGGGAACCTCTTATACTTGATATCCCACGCATTCCCAGAGGTTTTGTCACTTGCCGCCATTTGCGTTTTGCTCGACCAAGCACTGGCGCCGAGGTTGGCGACGCCACGACGCCACGCGAGGAGGCCATACGTGGAGGGCATGGGATGAGCTCATGCAAGGAGCCCAGGCGAAGAGGCCATGCGAAGAGACCACGCGAAGAGACCACGCGAAGAGCCCATGCGAAGAACCCATGCGTGGTAGCCGTCGTTGCTGGCGACCTCAGTGGGTAAGGGTCGGGAGGAAGGGTGCATCGTCTCGCGGCTCATGGCGAACGAATGTACATACACGCATGCATGTTAGTCGTGACCATGGTCGTGACGCATGGACGCAGCGCTCTATCTCGTAGCCACATTGGTGCTCGAATGTCAGGTCGAGCCTGAGGAGGTCCGGTGCCAGTGTGTACCAAGCGTAGCGTCCGGGAGTGGAATCACCTACGTCAAAGCCTCTGGACAACGATTCAAGTACGACCAGGGGTGGATCATACATGAATATTCCCCTCCGAGCACGATGGTACGAGTACTCAGGGGTCCTGAGTACGACCTGCTCCTCCAAGGGCCACGGAAACGCCATCCATGGATCACGGACTCGCAAGCGGATCACGCTGCGGCCTCGAGTTGCAAACGCAGGTGCACCAACCTCCAAGCCAAAAAGTCGACTGCCTTTCAAGTGGCGCCAGGCATGGTACAGTAGAGCGTCGGCGAATGCGATGAGCTCGAGCGCGATGCTCGAGACTACCAAACTCGTATTGGTGCACCAAGCTCATTTTGCACGCGCTATACGTTGCCGCGTCTTGGAGCGGCCGCATCGAGGGCCCGAGAGGGTAGCGATCGCGCCCAAGAGGCGAGCGCTGCAAAAGCACGTGTGTGGCCGGTGGGAGCGTTGCGGCCACTAGCAACTTGCACCACTTGCACCCTGGCAAGGCGCGACTGATAGTTGTAGCGACCGTCGACATCATCGTGTGTACGGAGCATGGCGATGCGAACCGCACTCTCACGCCCACGCCACGCTGCACATGCCGCAGCAAAGGCAAGCGAGCGGTATGTGACCAACGCAGCCTCGTCGCCGTCCATGTCCTCGACCATATTGCGCGCATGGGCCAAAGACAACGCAGCGTACCATGCATCGCCTGGTCAGCGGACGCTCGAGTGGGAGCTACGAGTCGACGGCCTCGGCCGTCTTTCCCGAGTACCTGGTACCGCGCTTGTGACAGGCTGGCATGCCACTCTCGCGTCGCCATTACATGATTCAAACGGAAGCCAGCACATGCAGCATCTTCCTGGGCCATCAACCTGGACCATCCATCGACCTCATGCGGGAGCTGCCAAGCAACCTCCATGACGCTGTCGTCGACGTGCAGCTGCGGCCGCGCGACATGCGCCATCTCCCGCTGCAAATTTCGTTCCCGAGACGTATCCGCCAATGAATAATTAATATCTTTTGCGGGCACGTATTTTTTATAAAACGATGTCGGTCGATCGTATTAAATGATACGTCGAGGACTGTATTTTAATAGTTGCGGCCACGAAAATAGTTTAAAATATCGTCGACATCCTGGCTCGGAAAAGGAAGCTTGGCTCCGAATTCGCACATACAAGTGCATTACGCACGGTGTTACCCACGATACAGCTGGGGCCATCGGGTGCAATGGACTTTTCTAAGGCAATTAGGAAAGAAGCGAGCCAATCAGACGCCGCTGTTACTGACTGCAGCACGAACCACGTCGCGCCCGGCTGATCTGCGTCCCGGAGTTCGTCTCATTCTTGCATATTGCAGCTTGGGATCAAGCCAGTCGACGCAGCATCGATGTCGACCTTCGGTGAGCAGTCCATGGGCGCGCTCGTCTGGGTGCCCCATGACAACGAGGTCTGGAAGAAGGCCCAGGTCATCGAGAAGCCGACCGAGACGACGGTCACCGTGCGCCTCATCGCCGACGGCGACGACTACGACCCCGAAGACGGCGTTGTCAAGACCTTTGACGTGCGCGAGATCGCCAAGCTCGCGGGCGAGGTCTCGGCCACCGCGATGCCCATCTGCAACACCTTTGAGAAGCTCGGCGTCGAGGACATGTGCACGCTTAACCATTTGCACGAGCCGGCGGTCTTGAAGAACCTCCAGCTGCGCCACGCGCAGAGCACGCCGTATACGTACACGGGCCAGATCTGCATTGCAGTCAACCCGTACAAATGGCTCGACCTCTATGGCGAGGTACGCAGCATCACACTCGGTGGTCATCAACCTTGCTCATCGCCGTTCCATAGGATCTCTACCAAAAGTACCTGGACCAGCCGCGCGCAGAGCTTGGGCCGCACCCGTTCGCGCTCTCGGCCACCTCGTACCTCGACATGCGCAAGCACCGCATCGAGCAGAGTATCCTCGTGAGCGGCGAGTCCGGTGCTGGCAAGACGGAGACGGTCAAGATCATGATGCACCACTTGGCGTCCGTGTCCGGCGGCGGCGAGAAGGGCTCGACCGTCATTGACCAGGTCCTCAAGTCCAACCCGCTCCTCGAAGCCTTCGGTAATGCCAAGACCAAGCGCAACGACAACAGTTCGCGCTTCGGCAAGTTTGCGCAGCTGCAGTTTGACGCGAGCGGGTACCTCATTGGCGCGCGCTGCGAGACGTACTTGCTCGAGAAGAGCCGCGTCGTCGGCCAGACCCAGGGCGAGCGCAACTACCACATTTTCTACCAAGTGTTTTCGCTCGCGTCGGAGCTCAAGAAGTCGCTCTTCCTCGAGGGTAACGTCGCCGACTACAACTTTGTCAAGGTCGGCGCTGGCTCGCGCGTCGACAACACGGACGACTCGGTCTTTCTCCAAGAGACGAAGGATGCCATGGACACGATCGGGATCGACGACCGCGAGCAGCACGGTATCTTTGAGATCGTCTCGGCCATCTTGAACCTCGGCGAGGTTGAGTTCACGGCGGTCAACGCTGAGAGCAGCCAGGTGTCGACGTCCGAGAACCTCGCTGCCGTCGCCGCGCTCCTCAAGACGGCGCCAGAAGCGCTCACCAAGACGCTCTGCCAGCGCACGATGACGACGCGTGGCGAGACGTTTACGATCCCGCTCAAGGTCGACCAGGCCTTTGACCTCCGCGACGCGTTCGCCAAGGGTATTTATTCGCGCCTCTTCGACTGGCTCGTCGGGCGCATCAACCGCGCGATCTGCTCGACCAAGAACGTCGCGTCGCACATTGGTCTCCTCGACATCTTTGGCTTCGAGTCGTTCGACCACAACGGGTTTGAGCAGCTCTGCATCAACTACGCCAACGAGAAGCTGCAGCAAAAGTTCAACAGCGACATCTTCAAGACCGTCCAGACCGAGTACGTCGAAGAGGGCATCCCGTTGGACTTGGTGACGTTCGAGGACAACCAGCCGATCCTCGACCTCATCGAAGGCAAGCTCGGCATCGTCGACATGCTCAACGAGACGGGTCTCCAGCCCAAGGGCGACGACCGCATGTTTGTCAACAAGGTCAACGAGTCGTTCGCGGACCACAAGAACTATGAGAAGATCCGCACCAACCCGATGCAGTTCAAGATCCTCCACTACGCCGGCGACGTGACGTACGACGGCACCAAGTTCCTCGACAAAAACAGGACACGCTCCCGGCCGACCTCATGGAGCTCCTCGCGTCGAGCCAGTCGTCGTTCATCCGCGACGTCTTCCCCGAGCTCGCCAAGGGCGGTGTCTCGAAGGACAAGAACGCCAAGCCGCCGTCGCGCCGCCAAGGCTTCCTCGTCGGCAACACGATCGCGGGTTCGTTCCGGAAGCAGCTCGGCGAGCTCATGGACCAGATCGCCAAGACGTCGACGCAGTACGTCCGCTGCATCAAGCCCAACGCCAACAAGAGTGCGACCGAGTTTGATCGGCACATGGTCGTGGACCAGCTCCGGTGTGCGGGTGTCATTGCCGCGATCCGCATCAGTCGCGCCGCGTTCCCGAACCGCCTCTCGCTCAAGGAGTTTACCTCCCGCTTTGCGATCATTTGCCCGTCCAAGCTCCGGACGGCGCCGCCCGAGGCCATGGTGCACGGCCTCCTCGAGATCCTCGGCATCTCCGAGTCCTCGTCTCGGAACGCCCGCTTCGCGATCGGGCGGACCAAGGTCTACTTCTCGTCTGGCCTCTTGCAGCATCTCGAAGACCAGCGCGCGGTCGTCTTGCGTCAGTACGCCACGCGTATCCAAGCACACATGCGCGGATATGTGCTCCGGAAGCGCTTCGTCGCCAAGCGCCAGACTGCGATCCGCGTCCAGACGCTGTACCGCATGCACGTGGCCCAGAAGGCGTACCGCCGCATGCAGCGTGGTACGATCCGCCTCCAGACGCGCGTCCGCGGAATGCAGGCGCGCAAGCGCTTTGCAGTCATCGTCGAAGCCGAGCGCGCGCGCAAGGCTGCAGAGCTCGCGCGTCAAGTCGCCTTTCAGAAGGCCAAGGCCGCTGCCGAGGCTGCCGAAGTCAAGGTGCAAGCTGCAAACAAGGCAACGCGCGCGGCCGAGATCAAGATCATGGAGGAAGACAAGACCCGGACCTCGAGCAACGTCGACGACGAACCGGTAGACACGAGTTCCGACGACGGCGACCGCCTCTCGGCATCGTCGCAGAGCATCCTGACGTCGGCGGCGGCACGCGTGGCCGAGGCTGAGGCCGCGGCCGTCGAAGCGCAAAAGGCAGCGATGGCCGCTCTGACACACAACCGCGTCATTCAAGCCGAGAACGAGTCGCTTCGTGCCAAGATGGCCGCATACGTGGCCGAGCACGCCGACGCGGAGCTTCTTCGTGAGAACGAGCGCCTTAAGCACCAAGTGCTCACGCTCCAGAGCAAGCTCGTCCGCGCCCAGGAAGTGTCTCTCATTAGCGCCAAGGTGGTCGACAGCCGCATTACCTTCCGCGAAGGCCGTCAGTTTGTCGAGTACAAGCTCCAGATCGAGACCAACAGCCGTGGCACGCTCTTTGTGTGGCACCGGTACTCGACGTTCCGGAACCTCGCGACAACGCTGCAGACCAAGAACGGGTACCGCCGCAAGGACATCCCGGACCTCCCGAACAAGCAGCTCTTTGGCAACTTTACGGATCGCATCATCCAGGAGCGTATCCAGAAGCTCAACGAATTCCTCGAAGCCGCGACCAACACCGACTACCTGCAGTGGGGCATCCGCGTCGACCAAGACACGTGCGTCTACAAGCGCCGGACGCGGTCGTCGTCGGGTGCGGACCGCGAGTCGATCGCGATTGGGCGCGAGTCGATGGCGCTGACGCACAACTCGTCGATGGCGTCGGAAGACACGTCGCGCGAGTCGGTGTCCCGGGAGTCGTTCTCGATCCGCGAGTCGCTCTCGAGCAAGTTTTCGCTGCGTCGGTCCAAAAA
>NW_012156429.1:293856-298988 GCF_000151545.1 Saprolegnia parasitica CBS 223.65
ACGGCGTCGCCTTGGCGGGCGCCTTGGTCGCGAGGACCGTCTCGCACCACGGGTACGTGGGCGCAACGACGACCGGCGTTGGCTTGCTCATGCTCTTCTTCTTCTCTCTCTGGGACTGACTGCGCCGGATGCGCAAGCAACCGACTTTTCGTGCTAAAAATAGCACCGTATCCGGACAAAGCCGCTTCGATTTTGTTCTTGCGGTGCCAAGCGCGCTACACAGCAGCTGCGCGCTGGAGCCGCGTCCGTGATGCCGGCGACGCGGTCGTTGGATCTGAGCACATGCTACGCCGAGAACAGGCAAATAAGATCGGGGCTTTGGCACAGGTAAGGATGGTCCTGGGGTGCGCCAGCGCTGGCGCTTGCACCACAGCGTCGAACGACGAGAGTGGGACCGTTGATTGGGCAGCACGGCCGCAGACAGCATGCACCTTCTCACCGCTTGCCACGTGGAACACGATCCCAGAGACCGTCAAATGGACACAACTGGCGTCCCGACAGTGCCGACGGGCCATGCAAGTGGAGCAGTTCGCGATGGCAGCGCCTGCTTGGTAGCGACCTGCAGTTGCAGTAGTACGTCGTTGGCGTCTCGCAGAGGAATGGTAGACGTCGACATGCACGCGGTGGTACGTATACCCGCCATGCACGACGTCAGCGTCCCATGCTGGCGGGTGTCGCCTACGATGAGGCTCTTCCGAACCACCTCGCGGAGCGTGCATGTATGTCCCGAAGAGACGGCTACACTAGATTCGACACCGGCCGGTGGTGAAGTGGGGCGGCTTTGCGCCCCGACACCCTCCGCTGCGTGTCGACGGGCGCGGAGCCTGCGCGCTGCCTCACCTCGGGAAGCCCCCGCTCTGTCATGGAATGCTTGCGAGCCACGCAGCCATTCGGGCGTCGTATCATTCGGTGTCGCCTCGCGTGGCGTCGGTGGCGCCAGCGGTCGAATCTGAACGTGCCACTGTGGCGACAGGCGTGGCCGGGTCTAAATTTTATCCACTTGGCATACAAACCGCATGGTAATAATATAACACGCGTCGCGCATCGCGCTCATCGGACGCTCTTGGCATTTGGGAAATGGGCGTCGCGACGCGAACGCTGCTGTCGGCGACCGTCGTCGAGCGCCGGTCGCTGCCGTCGCGCGGGTACCAATACAAGCTCCACATCGTCAGCGACCAAGGCGAGCTCTCCGTGTGGCACAAGTACAAGACGTTCCAGAACCTCGCGACGACGCTCACGATCCAGCTCCTCCACGATGGCATCACCGAAATCCCGCACGGATTCGACCTGCCACGGGACGACACGACCGTGGACCTCCCGCTCCTCAATGCATTCTTGGTCGCGGCCGTCGAGACAGACCTCGACTGGGGCATCCGCATTGACGCGAGCACGGTCGTGTACAAGCCCAAGCACCGGCCCTCGTCGTCGTCCTCGTTTTCGTTTGTCGATCGCAAGGCGTCCATGGCCCACCACGACGATGCGACGCAGCGCGTTTTGGTCGAGGCGCGTATCATCGACGCCCGCGTCGTCCGCGTCGCGCACCCCGAGACGATGAACGAGTACGACGTCGTGCAGTACTGCCTCGCGCTCGAGACGCGCGCGCACGGCCCGATGCGCATCTGGCGACGCTACAGTACCTTCTCGAGCCTCGCGACGTCGCTCCAGCGGCAGTGTCCACGCATGCGGCACGAGCTCGACGTCCCCGAAGCCGATCTGCGCAGCTCGCAGCTCTCGGCGTCCAACATTCAGTCGCGCATCGAGGTCCTCAACCAGTTTTTGCTCGTCGCTTGCAAGACATCGTCACTCGAGTGGGGCATCCGCATCGACGCCGACACGTGCGTCTACAAGCGCAAGGTCGTGGACGAGCCGCGTATAGGCGTCGTGCTCTACGAAGAGCCGACGAAATCGTGCTGCGTCGCCGAGACCGTCTCGCTCATCTCGGCCAAAGTCGCAGGCTTCCGCGTCGGCGCCCGAAAGGACGCGGCGGGCCACGCCTCCGTCAAGTACAATCTGCAGATGGACTGTCTCTCGAACCTCGGCGGTATCTGCACGTACTCGATTTGGCGGCGGTTTGCCACGTTTGAGGAGCTCGCCAAGTCGGTCGCGGGCCTCGCGCCGCACATTCCGTCGCTCCGCGCGAGCGACGACGAGCACCATGATAAGGCGCTCGTCCAGCGGCGCATCGACGCACTGAACCACCTCTTTGACGTCCTCTCTGCCTGCGATGAGCTCGAGTGGGGCATCCGCGTCGACGCCGACACCACTGTCTACAAGCACCGCGTTGTTTAGTGTTCTAATCTTATTCTGTCTCGTGTCCAAGCCTGTTTTCACACTGTCATCGCCTGGGAAAGACACTGTAGTACATATATTCTGTTTTAGACAGCGCCACTCAAACAGTGTTTGATGGGCGGACGACAAAATGATCGATCGAGTCGATTAGAAGAAGGCAAGGTTGCGCGGAAGGCACTGCCAAAAGTGAGCGTTGAAGCGAAAGCACGTATCCTCGTCGCGGCAGGCTTTGCCATTCGCGTCAAAGCCGTTGTTGCTGCCACCGCACTGCGCGTACGTCGGGAGGTGCGCCGCGTCGGTTGCCGTCGCCTGGCACTGGGCGTAGTGCTCATTGACCGTCACGCACGCCGCACCGGCCGGGCACGCTCGCGAGCCAGTAAAGTCCTTGCCGCCGCACTGCGCCCAGAGACCAACGTGGTCGGCTTGCGCGTGCATGGCCGAGCCCCACGTTGGTTCGCAGACGAATTTGTCGTGGTGGCTGCCCCGGGGCACACACTCAAAGAGCGCCGACTCGCAGCAGCGGCTCTCGGCGCTGCAGGCGCCGTAGTTGACGCCGCACGAAGCAGCAGCGACGCTCGAGAGCGCAAGCAGAAGAAGCGACGTCGGCTGCATGATGCAAGTGGGAAAGTGACGTCGGGGGTTTTGGCTGGCTGGGCTTCAATTTGAGACATCTTTGGGAAAGGATCAGGTGATATACACCCGAGTCCCACTCGAGTCTCTTCGACATTTCGTTGAAGAAGAAAAGCGACTCTTCCTGCAACAGAGCTCGCCACCAGTAACGCAGGCCCTACGGCAGCTGCGACCGCCACCAGCTATCATCCGAAAGACATTCAAGGTGAGAGATTCGTACCTCAAGACGAGAATGCAGATGCAGTCAGAAGCGCCAACCTGCAAATCTACTCTACTAGTACGGGAATACATATCGGTACCTGTAATCCACGCTCGTACAGTAAGGGTACGGTGTGTGTGCACCTGCAGGAGGCGAGAAAGGTAGACATGAGGAACATGAGGCTCACTCCGACTCCGAGAGGTCGGGTGAGTCCACGGGCACGTGCACAGTCCCCACTGGGATGAGTGACATCGTCCAATCCTTGAACACATTGCAGCAGAAATGGAGAAGCAACAAGACAACTGCCATAATGCAGAAGGAGACAAAAGAGACTGCGAGTCTCTGTGTACATATTGCACATATCGAGCTACACTGTGCTTTTGTTGCGCTTGATCGAAAACCGAGACGCAAACGACTGTCGTGGCGCGTCTTTCTCATCGCTAAACGAGTTGGACGACGCGCGAAAGCCCGCGATCGAGACCGTATCACGCGTCGTCGACGCCGTGTCCCTCGACGACGCCAGCGAGTCTCTACTATCAATGACTCGCGCCCAATCGCGATCGACTCGCGGTCCGCACCCGACGACGACCGCGTCCGGCGCTTGTAGACGCACGTGTCTTGGTCGACACGGATACCCCACTGGAGGTACTCGGCGCGCGTCGCGGCTTCGAGGAATTCGTTGAGTTTCGCAACGCGGTCTTGGATGATTTTCTCGCTGAAGTTGCCAAAGAGCTGCTTGTTGGGGAGCTCGGGAATGTCTTTCTTCGGTACCCGTTCTTGGTCTGCAGCGTTGTCGCGAGGTTCCGGAACGTCGAGTACCGGTGCCACACAAAGAGCGTGCCACGGCTGTTGGTCTCGATCTGGAGCTTGTACTCGACAAACTGACGGCCTTCGCGGAACGTAATGCGGCTGTCGACCACCTAGTGTAAGCAATGAGAGCCTGACGCATCATTGAACCAGCGGCACCTTGGCTGCAATCAGCGACACTTCTTCGCTTCGCGCAACCTTGTTCTGCAGCAGCATGAGCTCGTGCTTGAGCCGATCGTTCTCCTCCTTGAGATCCGCGTCCGCGTACTCGTGCACATTTTGCGCTAGCTTGGTCTTGAGCTCCTTGTTCTCCTTCTGTAGGTACTCGTTGAGCGCCATCGCACCCTCTGCAGCCTCGCGCGCTTCGAGTGCGAGTGCCTCTGCTTGGCCCACGCGCGCCAGTAGCTCTGCGTGCGAGCTCTTCTCGATGAGCGACTCGTGGTAACTCGGTCGCGGGGACGCAGGCACTTCGTCTTCGTCGTCTTCCCACGCCATTCTCTACAAACGATCGTTCTCATGCAAGAGACTCGCAGGAGCAGCGTACCTTGGCCGATGCGGCTTGGAGCTTGGCTGCGCGCTCAAGTTGCGTCTGGGCTTCGGCTTCCGCAAGGACACGAAGCCGCTCGGCCTCCTTGCGCTCGCGCTCAGCAACGAGGAGGACGCGGAATGCGCGGCGCTGTACGAGGCCCCGCCAACGCGCTTGCGTGCCCAAGACCCCACTTCGAAGTGTAAGGAACTGACGCCGCGCGCGCACGCCAGCGACATACGCCAGGAGGTGGGCTTGGAGCACCAATATGGCGGCGCGCATACGGCGGTAGCGGGCGCGGGCTGCGTGCATTTGCAGGTTGCGCTGGAGGCAGAGTGCAAAGCTGCGGAGGAGCTCGTTGCGCCGGTCCTCGAGCTGTTGCAAAAGGCCGGACGAGAAGTAGACCTTGGTCCGACCGATCGCAAAGCGGGCGTTCTTTGTCGACGTCGTCTCGGGCAAGAGGCGCTGGAGCAGCCCGAGCACCATGGCCTCGGGCGGCGCCGTCCGGAGCTTGGACGGGCAGATGATCGCGAAGCGAGACGTAAACTCCTTGAGCGAGAGGCGGTTCGGGAACGCGGCGCGACTGATGCGAATCGCGGCAATGACACCCGGCACACCGGAGCTGGTCCACGGACCATGTGCCGATCAAACTCGGTCGCACTCTTGTTGGCGTTGGGCTTG
>NW_012156429.1:299088-346584 GCF_000151545.1 Saprolegnia parasitica CBS 223.65
GGACGTACTGCGTCGACGTCTTGGCGATCTGGTCCATGAGCTCGCCGAGCTGCTTCCGGAACGAACCCGCGATCGTGTTGCCGACGAGGAAGCCTTGGCGGCGCGGCGCCGACTTGGGTGGACCTCGCCCGCCTGGGGTCGTCTTGGGCGTCTCTTTGGCCGAGAGCTCGGGGAAGACGTCGCGGATGAACGACGACTGGCTCGACGCGAGGAGCTCGAGGAGGTCCGACGGAAGGGTGTCTTTGTTCTTATCCAGAAAGTGCGATCCGTCGTACGTCACGTCGCCCGCGTAGTGGACGATCTTGAACTGCATCGGGTCCATTCGAACGCGGTCGATGCTCTTGTGCGATGCAAAATGCCTCGTGCACCTTGTTGACAAACATGCTGTCCGAGCCTTTTGGCTGCAAGCACGTCTCGTTGAGGAGGTCGACGATGCCGAGCTTGCCTTCGATGAGGTCGAGGATCGGCTGGTTGTCCTCGAACGTCACCAAGTCCAACGGGATGCCCTCTTCGACGTACTCGGCCTGGACGGTCTTGAAGATGTCGCTGTTGAACTTTTGCTGCAGCTTCTCGTTGGCGTAGTTGATGCAGAGCTGCTCAAACCCGTTGTGGTCGAACGACTCGAAGCCAAAGATGTCGAGGAGACCAATGTGCGACGCGACGTTCTTGGTCGAGCAGATCGCGCGGTTGATGCGCCCGACGAGCCAGTCGAAGAGGTGCGAGTACATGCCTTTCGCGAACGCGTCACGGAGGTCCGCCGCTTGGTCCACGTTGAGGGGAATCATGTACGTCTCGCCACCCGCCGTCATCTTTCGTTGACAGAGCGTCACCTGGAGCGCCGACGCCGCCGTGTTGAGAAGCGCGGCGACGGCTTCGACGCGTTCGAGGCTCAAGACGGAGCATTTTTCTACCGTCTCCTTGCGGAACTCAACCTCGCCGAGGTTCAAGATGGCCGAGACGATCTCAAAGATACCGTGCTGCTCGCGGTCGTCGATCCCGATCGTGTCCATGGCATCCTTGGTCTCTTGGAGAAACACAGAGTCGTCCGTGTTGTCGACGCGCGAGCCAGCGCCGACCTTGACAAAGTTGTAGTCGGCGACGTTACCCTCGAGGAAGAGCGACTTCTTGAGCTCCGACGCGAGCGAAAACACTTGGTAGAAAATGTGGTAGTTGCGCTCGCCCTGGGTCTGGCCGACGACGCGGCTCTTCTCGAGCAAGTACGTCTCGCAGCGCGCTCCAATGAGGTACCCGCTCGCATCAAACTGCAGCTGCGCAAACTTGCCAAAGCGCGAACTGTTGTCGTTGCGCTTGGTCTTGGCGTTACCAAAGGCTTCGAGGAGCGGGTTGGACTTGAGGACCTGGTCAATGACGGTCGAGCCCTTCTCGCCGCCGCCGGACACGGACGCCAAGTGGTGCATCATGATCTTGACCGTCTCCGTCTTACCAGCGCCCGACTCGCCGCTCACGAGGATACTCTGCTCGATGCGGTGCTTGCGCATGTCGAGGTAAGCATGCGACGAGAGGGCGAACGGGTGCGGAGGCAGCGACGTTTTTGGCTGCTCCAAGTACTTGGGGTATAGCCCCTAGACACATACCGTGGCTCATGGCAAGGATCATATACCATCAGCCTACCTCGCTGTAGAGGTCGAGCCACTTGTACGGGTTGACTGCAATGCAGATCTGGCCCGTGTACGTATACGGGATGCTCTGCGCGTGGCGTAGCTGGAGATTCTTCAAGACCGCCGGCTCGTGCAAATGGTTGAGCGTGCACATGTCGTCGACGCCGAGCTTCTCGAACGAGTTGCAGATGGGCATCGCGGTGGCCGAGACCTCGCCCGCGAGCTTGGCGATCTCGCGCACGTCAAAGGTCTTTGTGGTGCCGATCTCACGGTCGTACGCATCCTCGTCCTCGACAAAGCGCACTTGCACGGAAGTCTCCGAGAGCTTCTGGACGACCGTCGCCTTCTTCCACACGACGTTCTCGTGCGGCACCCACACGGCCGTTCCGACAGCGTCCGCCATGCCAAATTGCTCTATCCGCCTGTCTAGTTAAGTATTTTTGGGCAACCGAATATTCTTGGGACTGAAACCGCTGGCGGCAATTTCTATACCAACGACTTCATCCTACGGAAGGAGTCGAGAATATACGAATCACCCTTCCAGCTCGCGCGCTACAAACCGTCCAAGGGATCTGGGTTGTCGCTCGCACCGAGTGATGAAACGGAGGGAGTGCTTGGATGCGGCAACTGCTCGATTCCTCGAGAACGTACGATCAGGATGGTGTTGGTGATGCGCACTATGGGTAGTACTACGCTATACCAAAGCTCGTTCAAAGCTGCTAGCTCGAAGCGCGGTCTTGGGCGCCGCTGCAACTGCCAGCAAGAAGCGAATCTTGTGTTCGAAGAGAAGTTTGCATGTGTTTTTTAGATCCAGTACGACCATGTGGCCAAAGGTGGGGCTGCTACGCCGGAGCTATAACCGCGCATAGGCGTGTCGGAGGTGATACCAGCGAGGTGTCGAGCTCGTTGTCGTAGCCCTTGGGTGCACAAGGGGTTGCGGGACGGCGGCCACGTCCGAGCGCCACGTCCGAGCGGGCCAATCACTCTGCGTCGTCGTCGGATACCGGCATTTGATTGGAGGGTATTTTTAGCCATTCCACCACGCAACGGCAACCTCAACGGCAAACTCGACGTCTCGAGCCATTGCCGAGATGGAGATCAAGCCGCGGGAGCCACCGCGCCGACCGACGCTCACCTCGCACAAGTCGGCGGGCTCGCTCCTCGACGACGCCGGACTCAAGCGCGCAGATGGCCGCAGCGTCGACGACAACGAACACGCCGTCGGACGCCGCAGCAGCAAGCCGCATCTGAGCATCGACATCCACGAAGCCAAACCGCCTTTTCCTCTGGGAAAGCGCCGGTCCGTCAGTGACGCCTCGCTCAAGCTCAGCCAAGGCGACGTGCTGGGCCACGATATGCTCGTGTCGCGGCCAGGCTCGCCGGCAGCCAAGGCCATCGACATGACCAACCAGATCCAGCGCGCGCGGTACAACGCAGCTTCCTGCATCGCCGCATCGGAACGATGGCTTCCTAGGCATGGCACACTCTTGACGTCGCCGACGGCTGCGTTCAAAAAGCCCGACGGCAACGAAATCCACGACCAACATGAGCAGTATACGCTCACGTACGGCATGATGACGGGCATTCTCGCCTCTGTACGATTTTGTTGCTATCGAATTGATCCTAACAACGACGACACAGGCGGGCAGCATGGACCTCTTCAAGCAGCGCCTGACCATGAACGACTTTATGCGCGTGGACAAGCGTAACTTCCCCGCGAACCCGAGGTCCAAGCTCAAGCACGAGTTCAAATTCAAGGTACAACTTGACATTGGACAATCCATCTCGAAGCAAATGTACAGGACTATGCGCCCGACATTTTTCGGCAGATTCGCCGGCGCTTTGACATTGACAGTGTACGCTCCAGGATGTACTTTTCTGCGCCTACAAATGTATGCTAGGCCGACTACCTCGTGACGCTCTGCGGCGACTTCAACTACATCGAGTTCATGTCCAACTCGAAGTCGGGCCAATTTTTCTTCTACTCGCACGACGGGCGCTTCATGATCAAGACGCAGACGCAAGGCGAGTCCAAGTTTCTCCGGCGCATTCTACCCCACTACTACAAGGTACACTTGACGCGAAATACAAGTGGCCTCCTACACAAGACTAGTTTGTGATGGAGAACCCAAACACGCTCGTGACGCGCTTTTACGGCATGCACCGCGTCAAGATGCACCACCTCAAGACACAAATGCACTTTGTCATTATGGCCAGCGTCTTCAATACGCCCAAGGAGATCCACCTGCGCTTTGACCTCAAGGGCTCGACCGTCGGCCGGAACGCGTCGCCGGACGAGAAGAAGCGCCGCGGCGTCCTCAAGGACAACGACCTCATCGAGGAGCAGATCCATCTCTCGCTCGGGCCGGCTCGGCGGGCCATGATGCTCGAGCAGCTTCGCAAGGTACACCGACGATCCTCATCAAGAGAGGCAGAGACGACGCCAACTAATAGGACGTGGCGTTCCTCAAGCGCATGAAGATCATGGACTACAGCTTGCTCGTGGGTATCCACGATGCCGGCCAAGAGATCCTCGCGCCTGGCGCCACGTATGCTACATACGTTATGGCCAGTCACTAAATGATGGGCATGCTCCTAGGCTTGCCACCGAGATCGACTTGGCCGAGCAAAAAAAGAAGCTGCAGCAGCTGCAACAGCCGACTGTGTTTGGGAGCGCAGCCGAGTCGACCGTGCAGCTGGACGACGACGACGACGACGATGACCTTGGCGCCTTGGATCCTGGCGTCCCACCCCCGACGTGAGAAACACGGTCGTTGCAACGCAGTCGCGTAACAGCGTGTCTTTGCTCGTAGGTCGCCACGCGTGGATCCTGTCAACAAGGAGCCGACCGGGTCGATCTTCTGCAAGGACCTCGGCGGCATCCGCGGCCGGCGCGCATCCGGGAAGAAGAACGGCTTTGTCTACTTTGTCGGTGCGCCTCCTCTTCCCGTCGATCGCAAACCAGCCATATTTGTATTATATCAGGGATCATCGACATTCTGCAGCAGTACAACATGCAGAAGCGCGCCGAGACGCTCATCAAGGGCCTCCAGCACAACGCCAAGGAGATCTCGTCCGTGGACCCCGACTTGTACGGCAACCGCTTCATCGAGTTTATGGAGAAATTTGTGCTCGTCGACGACTAGCAATGTAAGCGTAGTATCAAAAACTAATCCAGATACGCATCGACTTGGTACCCACAAGGAACACACGCGCGTGGTCAATCGTGCGTGTGGACATGGATGATGGCACCCAACGAGCAGCCTGATCGGAGGCGACAGCCATAGCCACATTACCGTGGCCCCGTCCTCGTTGTCGTCGGAGGCGGCCGTTGCGGCCGAGATGGCTGGCGACTCGGAGCTCGGAGGTCGCGCCCAGTTACTCACACCGTCGGGCCCGAAGCGAACGAGCCGCTGGCGCGCGGCGGGTATAGGCGAGTCGTCGGGTGTGAGACACGTACGTACGGAGAGCCGTACGTCCTTGCGCATACGAACAATGGGAGAAAGCGTACATTCTGTACCATGTACGGGAAAGGCCGGGCGTGTAATGTTCGTTCGACAGCGTGTCGAACCGCCCACTTTTGCTTTCCACCGGCCGTCGCAACTTCGCATCATGGTCCGTATCCTCGCCGCCGCTGCCATGGCCGCTGCCGTCGCTGCCCAGACGGCGCCCGCGCCGACGCCGTCCGTGTCCAACCCGGCGTGGACGATGAAGACGATCACGTCGATCCAGGCGCGTGTCCAGTCGGACCCGGCGACGTGGGATGAGACCAACCAGAAGTTTGGCCTCGTCCTCAAGAAGAACACCAACACGTTCGCCGAGAAGTACCGCGCTGCGATGGACACGGTCAACACGGCGTCGCCCGAGGGTGCGCTCATGTACGTGCAGACCGAAGGTATCAACAAGCAATTTGACGTGAACTGCGGCCGCAAGACCAACATGAGCTACATTTGGTTCATGAACGTGACGATCGTCCAGCCGACGTTTGCGATCGCCGAGACGCAGGACGACAACTCGGTTGTGCCCGAGTACGGCCACTTTGTCGCGATGGACAACGGCTACTGCACGCCCAAGGACGCCAAGGGGACGCTCTCGCCGTACTGCCTCAACTTTGGCGGCCTCATGAACACGGCCAACATTGGCCCGTACGTTGGCGGTGAGACCCGCGGTACGCACGACTTTGGTAGCTACCCGGACAACGTCTGGTTCTCGTTCCCGAACTCGTGCTACACCAAGACCTTCGACCAGAAGGACGACGCGTGCCGCAAGGCGCAGAAGGGCGGTCTCTGCCCCCTTGGCACGCAGCCCGATGGTGTCACGTGCACGTACTCGTACGAGGTGCTCGGCTACCTCTTCATTGACGACCTTGTCGGTATCACCAACATGACGAGCTCGCAGACGATGCAGCCGTACAAGAACCGCGTCGAGTTTTGCAAGGACTCCAAGATCGAGTACGATTTCAACGCCAAAAGTCGGACTTGACGTTCTGGAACGACCCGCTTAACATGACGGCCAACCAGGAGCGCACACAGAAGATGCTGGACTTTTACTGGACTTTTACAACGACCTCCTCACGACGGGCGCCGGCGACGCCAAGCACATGAAGCCCCTCCCCAAGGCCTCGGACCTCACGAAGCTTAACCCGCCTTGCTACGCCAACAGCCCGATCTGCGCCAAGGCGACGTTCGGCTGCCGCCGCAAGCTCATGGCCCAGATCTGCGAAGTGTGCACGACGGCTGCGCCCGACTGCGTGGTCATGCCTGCCAATGCCCCGAACGCGGTCCCGCTCACGCTCAAGAAGCAGTACACCCCGCCCGCCCCCACGGATGCCAGTGGCAAGACGCTCGTCCCCGGCACTGGTGGCAACGGCAACGGCGGTACCAGCTCGGCCGCCTCGCTCGCTCTCTCGGGCGCGGCTCTCGTTGGCGCGTTCGCGATGATGATGTAAAGAAACTAAACATTTGATAATACGTATTCGTCTCGACTTGAGTTGTACTTGTCGCGCGAGCTTGCCAGCTCAATTCTGGCTTCAGATGCAGCAGGGTGGCATGGGCTTCCTAGTGTCCAGCTTTCCGTCGCAGCTGCCCTTGCTGCCGTTCCCACGGCAACCCAAATCGCCGCCGAGAACTGGAGCTGTCCAGTTAACCGCAACCATCACGCAGTCGCCGTCGAGAACTGTCGGCCGCAACCGTCGTCATGCAGGTGACGCCGGTTGGCTCGGAGGCGCTGCGATCTTGCATGCCACTTGTTCTTCGACGACCTTTCTGCAACCACCATGGTCACGACATTCTAAACATGCAACTTCAACATCCGATTACAGAGGTTTTGGTAGTGACATGACAGCATTTAATGGATTTCTTCGACTATTTACTGTACGTTGGTATGCGTTTTCACAAGAGATGCTCTTTGAGCGGTTTTACAAGTATACAAACCCCAAGAGGGGTCGACCTGACGTGGCGCAGCGAATGTTCGATGCTTGTGAAACGACGCGGCCCACGTGGTCCATTTTGCTTCGACCTGCTTCAGCATGAAGACGCGCTGTCTTGTCGCGATGAGCCTCCTCGCTGGCGCGGCCGACGCGCAGAACGAGTGGGCGATGACGTCCGTACGCTCGATCCAAGCCCGCGTCGTCTCGGTCGTGCCCGTCTGGGACGAAGCCAACCAGGCGTGGGTCTCCTCACGCTACAACAACAACATCAAGACGTTTGCCGACCAGTACCGCGCGACGCTGGATACGGTCAACACGGCGTCGGTCGAAGGCGCGCTCATGTACGTGCAGTCGGAAGGGATCGACCAGGGCATCGTGCCCGGCTGCCTCCGGAAGACCAACATGAGCTACGTGTGGTTCTTCGACATGCACATTGTGCAGCCGACGTTTGGAGTCGCGCAGTATGCGACCGACACGTCCGTGTACCCCGAGTACTGCCCGTTCTTGGCGATGGATAACGGCATGTGCACGCCGACGTCGGGCACGACGCTGCCCAAGGCGTGTCTGCAGCTCTTTGGCGGCAACGGCCAGCCCAACATTGGTCCGTGCATTGGCGGCGAGAACCGTGTCGACAACCCGAAAGCGCCGTACCCAGATAATGTCTGGTTCTCGTTCCCGGGCAGCTGCATGACGCAGTCGTTCACGGCCAAGACGGACGCGTGCCGCACGGTCCAGAAAGGCGGCGAGTGCCCCTTCGGCGTCCTCCCCGACGGTGTCAAGTGCACGTACTCGCATTCGATCTTGGGCTACATTAGTCTCGACGACCTCGTTGGCATCACGAGCCTCACCAACCCGCAGACGAGCAAGCCATACACGAGTCGCAACGAGTTCTGCCTCGCCGATGGCGTCGAGTACAACTCGGTAACGGGCAAGCACCTTCCGTTCTGGAGCGATCTTCTCAACACCAGCGCCAACACGGCCCGCAGCCAGGCCATGATTGACCTCTACGCCTCCGTGGTCGCGGACCCGGTGAAGGGCGCCAACATGAAGCCGCTGCCGTCGGTTGCGTCGCTCCAGGCGGCCAACCCGCCGTGCTACCTCAACAACCCGCTCTGCTCGTCGGCGCAGTTTGGCTGCCGGCGCCGCCTCCTCGCCCAAGTCTGCACCGTCTGCACGTCGCCCGCCGCCGACTGCGTCGTGCGCCCCGCCGGCGTCGCGCCCTTTCCGACGCTGCAAAAGGCGACAAGCACCGCGGGGTCGGCGACCGGTAACGTGGGCGACAGCAACGCTGCGTCGACAGCGACTCTCGCAGCGTCCGTCGCCATGCTCTCGCTTCTCGCGCTCGTGCGCTAAGCGGCGGTGATTTTCTGGATTTCTGCATAAATAATACGACCACGAGAACTTTCTACGACGACTCGTTGCTGTTGTGGGGTCGCGGCGACTCGAACTCGCAGCCGCTTTGGATCGTGGGCAGCACTGGAAAGGTCTTGAGCGTCGACCGTCGGTGCTTCTTCTGCGGCGCAAGCACCTTCTCGACCTCTTCGGGCTTGTCGTCGACTTGCTTGAGCACCAAATCGAGCGCCTGTGTCGCTTGCTCGCGATGGAGAAAGCTCGCCCAATCCGCGCCGAGCGCGTCCACCTGGAAGTGCGGGAGAACGTCGGCCACGAGGCCTCGCAGAAGCTCTTCGCGCAGTGGCACAAACCAGACGCGCTCAATGTCTTGGTCGGCCACGTCGACGTGGTACTTGCGGTTGGCTTCAAACAAGCCAAAATAAAGGTCCTTGAGGCGTGCACTCATGCGCCGCAGCGGCAGCGGTGCGTCATGGCGCAAGTACCGCCGGTACACATACCGCGGGTCGCTCTCGTCGCTCTCGTCCTCCCTAGTCCATAGCATCCGATTACTTTTATCGCCAAGAACTGAGGAATCTACTGGTAATGCACGGTCGCGCGCCACACGACGAGTTGGTCGTAAACGCATTCTTGCCGACAGAAGGCGCTGAACGCCGCGTAGCCCGTTGACGTGAGCAAGTACGTTTCAAGGAGCTTCTCCGAGCCATTGAGGCGTGCGAGCGGCGTGTGTCGCTTTTCCTTGAAGCTGAGTAGGAGCGGCCGTAAAATGTACACAAAGACAATGGACTGGACGCCGATCGCCGAGAGGGCTGGGTCGAGCTTGTAGTTGAGGACGACGTCGTTGTCGCGGAAGACAAAGAGGCCGATCGACCCGATGTAACAGACGCACCACAGCTTGTGCGCGTGCAGGTAGGACGCCCGTAGCCCAAAGTTGTCGACCAAATTGCTCACAAAGTACGTCGCGATACCGCCGAGGCAGAGTAGAAGGCCGAGCTGCACGAGGCCCAACGCTTTCGTGGCGGTCTGCGGCACCGCGGGGCACTCGGCGACCGTCGCATTTGCCAACGCATCCGCAAACGAGTAGAGCAAGCCCAGCGACGGCGCACTCCAGAGGCCATGGCCGAGGACCCAGACGACTAGCACGTTGGTTGGTTGGACCACTTTTCATCGCTGCTGCTCGACGTACCCGTGAGTGTGCGCGACTGCAGGGCGATGTGCAGAAGCCGCGCTTGCTGGGGAGTGTGGCCTTCCGTGTGGATTTGCACGAGAAGCTCCGTGAGATAAAAAGTCGCCACGACCGCAACCTCGGAGAGGAAGACGCCAAAGGTCGTAAAGTGAAAGAGCCCGTTGACGAGGCTCAAGTACAACCCGCAGTCGAGGGCCGACCCGAGCAGGACAAAGAGCAGATCAATGTAGCAGTAGATCGTCGCCATGACACCACATATCTGCTCGGCAACGTTTGAGCTGCTCTCTCGTGGATGATAGTCCGCGTACCGTCATTTGTATTGGATTTCGATACCGAATCGAGGGCAGGTCGCGCCGCGCATAGAAGAGTCCGATCGTAAGCGGCATGTAGATCATAAAGATGAGGAGAAAACCGAGGAGGTAGTCGGACGCTGACGGGCTCCACGACGCTGACGGCGTCACCGTGTTGCCTGACCCTACCGGCATCAAGACCAAGTGCAACATGGGCAATCCGGCGTCTATTTATAGGCTGGTCATCTGAGTGGCGCGCTTCAGATGCGCGAACTTGCGCACCTCGCACATGTGTCTCCCGCGCCAGGTCGTGGACCGGCGTGTGCCTCGCGATCCTTCTTCATGTCCACTTGCTCGGGAGCATTGGTGTTGCAAAAGGCGTTGTCCAGCCTGTGGGCGAACTTGAGGTTCGCGCACTTTAAAGTTGGCGCCGAAAATGGGCGTCTATGTATAACACGCAACATGAACACGAGCGGGTCTGGTCCGAATTGCGGTCCGTTCGCCTCGAGTAGCTACAACATGCCAATCAGCGTTGTGTGCGTTCACTTTATAGCTGGCCTGTACATCCCGCTCTTCCTCGTGCTCTTTGTCCGGCGACGCCACTTGCCGTCCGTGCGACAGACCAACCCCGCCCACGTCGTCGTCATTAGCACGTTTGGCGGCATCTACTGCCTCGGAACCCCCGGTGCGCTTCTCATCTACGATGTGTGGCCCATCTCGATTGGTGCATACGCGCTCGTGGCAACCGCGAGTTTTCTCTGGACGATGTTTGCCGCCTTCTCGTCCGATGTCGTCCTCGTTTGCACCTACTTTCAGTCGAAATGGACGGTCGACATGCACACCAACATGCAATCAAGCGTGCCGTCGCATCATTTCGTCGCTCGATGCAAGCTCCTCCAGCGCGTCTTGGCTCCCCGCCCGCTCCTCGCCTTGTCGATTGTGCTTCACATCCTATGGACGCTGCCGTACCTGCTGCACATACTGCTCTCGGCCGAGCCCTCCTTTTGGCGCATCAAGACATCCTGGTCCGCGCCACTGGCTGCCGACCTCGTGCATGTCACCGTGCTTCAGTGCGCCTTCTTGCTTGCCGGCACGACGTTCCTCGGATACCTCCTAGGTAGCGTCAACGAAGCATTTGCACTGCGGCGCGTCTATGTGTCTGCGGCCCGCGGGATCGCCGCGTGTTTTGTCGGGTACCTCGTGGCCGCTTTGGTTGTGCCATCGACGAAGGAAACGCTGCGTACGACGCTCGCGACCAGCATCACGCACATGGCCGTCCATGTGGTTGTCCTGCCGCTCCTCGTGCGGCCAGTGCTACGGAGTCGTCATGAAGCGGTCTTGGCGCTCGCGCCCGCTCACTTTAGGGACAAGGAGTCGTGGGAAGCGATCAACGCCGATTTACTAGCGCTCTTCCTCGCGACCCCGGACGGTGCCGCGACGTACCTAGCATTTACGCAGGTGCAGCTCCTCCCCGTCGCATGGCTCCTCGCCTACCGCGACATCAAGTCGCGTGTGGCGACGCCCCAAGCGCTCTACGATGCGTACCTCCAGACCGATTCGGTGCTATGCATGCGCGCCTTTGTGCCCGAGGCCATTCGCGGCGAGCTCGACATGACATTTGCGCGCAACGTCCTTGCCTCCAAGAGCGATGACCTCTACGTCATGTACGACCCGCTCGTGACGCGGCTGCTTCAGGCGCTCGTGCTGCACACGCTGCCGCAGTTACTTGACCACCCGCTCGGCCACGTATGGCACGCGTTTGTAGAGACGTACGGCGGGCAGTTCAGCGCCGACGACTTGCTGCTCAACGGCGCCGGCTACCTCGGGCCGTTTGGCGTGCGCCGCCCTTTGGGCACAATCCACAGCCAAGGTACTCTACTGTTTCAAACGAGCTCAAGGGCCACATAGCGACATATGTCTCGTCGCGCTTCTCGTCGCGGCGGCAGTCGCGTTACACCTCGTCCCGCGTCTCCATGGCCAACTAACATGACAGGAGAGAGCGAATGTTCAGCGCTGATGTTGATAGCGGGGGTTATTAGCCGCGCCAGACGCGCCGGACAACGTTGTTTTCCGTGTCAAAGTTGAGGCGGTGCGGGTGGAAGTCGCGCGTCGCACGCCCGTTGACGCAAATCTACGCATCATCGATTTGCATGAGCCTCGGAAGGGACGAGTTGGCGTACGCGATAGGGCGAGTACGATATGTCTTCTTCGTAGACGCAGGTCGCGTCATCGCCGTCGCGCGCAGTGGTCGGCTTGGGCACGAGCGTCTTACCGATCCACGCCTCGTACAGGTCGAGGACCTCGGCAGGGACTTCGTCGAACGCCATGGCAACGGATACAATCCGGAAATGGCCTTTCTGGTGAAATTTGTCGGCATATGCCACATTACCGTTGGTTATTTTCGGCATCTTGAAGTTGCCGCTCGGTGAGCTGGCTGCGGCCATGGTGCAGCCCTGCAGATATGTTCGTATACTACTACAACGTGTCATTTTTCATCAACACCAGAGCAAGTCAGGGTAGCACCCTCTACAGCTCCACGCCACACTGGTTTGTGAGGGAAGCGCGACGGGAGAGCCGCAAGATCTTATTTGAGCTGAGGTAGGACAGCAATGTCGCCATCGCGTGGTCGGTTATGCTGCGGTGCCAAAGCACTCTAGTCGTCTTCTATTGCGTGGTCGACAACCCGAGCATTCATGAAGGCAAGTCGTCGCTCGATGCACGTAACATGCGCGAATACGCTGCCAACGAAGCCGTCAATCGCATCCAGCACTGTACAAACTTACAAACTTTTCGACGAAACGAGCAGTCTCATCTCGCAGCGAATTCAATAAGTTAGTTAAAGGTCAACTCGGACTAGGACGGAACGTTGGAGCTGTCGGGGGCGCGCGTTCGGACGGGCACGACGCCTCGGATGCGGCAGACGTCCATTTCGTGGCAAATGTCGGACGGGCGCGGGTCAAACGTCGTCACGTACGCTTTCATCGCAAAGACACCAAAGAGGCACAGCACGCACGCCAGCAGCGCCAAGAGTCCGTTGGTTAAATTCGGCACAAGCCACACGACGCCGTAGAAATTGGCGCCAAACGCCACAATGCTGGAAAAGACGTACGCCGAGCTCACGTACAAGAAGAAGCTGACGACGAAGCTGCCGAGTGTGCCCCAAAACCAGCACTTGACTTCGAGCGCGAGTCTACGCGATGAAAAAAATTGATACATTGATACGTTCAAGGCACGTACCGAACGTTGGCGATGAGCACGACGATGCCGTTCATGACAAAGCCGAAGTCCCAGAGCCCTTCGTCGCCGCCCGACGCCGCCATCGGTCCATACATCGACGCACCGACGTGCACGAAAAGAACAACGAGCGACGAGAAGGATGCGTCTCCGATCCATATCCAGAAGAGCCGAATGCTCACAAACGACTGACTCGAGTAGAGCGTCGGGAACGCGAGGGACGTGCCCGCACTCACATCTTGGTCGTAGACGCTAAAGAGCAAGATCGGAAGGGCCGTGTACCACACGTTGAAGAGCTGGTAGAGCGGATCGTAGTACGTCGACTGGCCCGAGAAGAGACAGTAGATGCCAAAGAAGAACTGCGGCAAGACGAGAAGCACGTTCTTGTAAAACATGTAGAGCGTCAGAATGGCCATCCGCCGGTTGATCCAGCGGCCGTGGACTAGGAGGAGGCGCTTGAGGCACTGAAACTGGGGAATCGCATAGTCGCTGGCGTTGGCCGCCTGCTGGCCTTCGGCGCCCGAGATACCAATGCCGATATGTGCCTACAGCAGCATCGTCGAGTCAGGGAAGCAAGAGAGAGCATCAAGGAGCGACCCGCTGGATCATGGGCACGTCGTTGGCACCGTCGCCGATCGCGAGTGTGATCACGCCCGTCTTGCGCCGGACGAGATCGACGATAAACTCCTTTTGCTTTGGCGAGACGCGGCAGCAGAGGACGCTCATGCAGCGTTTCGAGGCGGCAATCATTCCTTTTGCAGCTCTTCGCGGGCGCAAATGAATTCGAGCGCCACATCGTCCATGAGCAGCGCAAGCTCCTGCGACGAGGACGACAATAGCATGCTCTGAAACAAATCGCTGATCGTCTCGGTCGGCGGCTTGGCCGACGCATCGAGCTCTGTGCACTATCGTGCGATACGCTCGTCGACAAGCGGAGAGTCGTACCTTTGGAAGAGATTTGAAAGAGCTTCATGTCCGACGAAAGCAGCCGGGTTGCATGACCAATGTTGACAGCCGTGTCCGGCCGGTCGCCTGTGAGCATCCACACTTTAATGCGGGCTTGGCGAAAGCACTCGAGCGCGTCAGGCACACCGTCCTGCAGCCGGTCCTCAATGCCTGCACACATCGTACGCTTCCTCTTTTGAGCAGCATGTTCATACCTGTGATGCCAACCAGATCCAAGTTGGTTTCAATCTCGGCGATGATCGGGTCGAGGTCTTCGTCCGAGCACTCGGACGACGTCTTGGCCACTTGGTACTTGTCGTGCCACGCCTGGTATACGTCCTGGGGTAGCTCTCGCTGGGCAACGCAGAGTACGCGGAGGCCCTCGACCGCGTACGTCGACAGGTGCAGCTTCATCGCCGACCGAACACTTTCTTCCAAGGCGGACGCTGGCGACAGAGCTGGCAGCACGACCGAGTCGGCGCCCTTACACAGCAAAAGAAGTTCTGTGGAGCCGCGTTCGCGCACGACGATCGAGCTCTTCTTGCGCTCGCTTGAAAACTCAAAGACGTGGAGCACGTCAAATGTGACATCGTGCCCAAAGCGCCGGATGCAGACGCTGGTGGTGTCGTGGGCAAGGAGGACGATGCCAAAGTGCTTGGCGGCGCTCACGAGCGCCTCTTCGTCCGGCGAGATGGACGAGTAAACAATTTCGCCCGACGCCGCGTCGACCACGGGTACCACCGCGCTGTTGACAGCCAGGTTGGTAAAGAACGCGATGGCGCGCGGGTCGTGCTGCTCTTGCATCTACGGTTCCATGTGGGTCACACGCGTGAGCTGCTACAACGTCACCTTGAGCAAAAGTGCTTTGTCGTGGATGTTGACGTGGATGCCGGACCGGCGCGGCGAGTTCTCGTCGACGAGCGTCGGCTGCGCCTTGGTGCGGTAGTTGCGGAAGAAGGACGACGTGCGAGGGCTCGGCTTGGCGCACGAATTCATGCGCGGCGAGAGAGAAGGGTCCGGATACGGGTCGTTGGAGCCGTAGCTCACGCCGTCGATCGCACACCGACGAAATTGCATATTATTGCACGTGAGCGTGCCCGTCTTGTCGGTAAAGATGTGTTGAATCGCACCAAGGTCCTCGTTCAGGTCGGACGAGTGCACCTACCATTGTTGTCATGTTGGTTGCGCTCGTCGAGACACGTTACCGTAATGCCCACGTCGCCGTACGTCATGCCCGCGTCTCGCTGCAGCACGATCGCTTGGAAGAAGCGCGTGATATCGACGGTCACTTGAAGCGAAATCGGCACAAAGTTGGAGAAGAGCAGCATGTAGGTCAGAAAAAGGTAGAACGAGTCGAGCCCCGACGGGCTGCTCGAGAGCTGCAAATACGGTGGGGACGTCCACGTCGCGCTCTGAACGCACACGGCGATGATCAAAAGCACAAGCTGCAAGACGACGATGTGCAGCGTCATGCGGTTAGTCAGCGACGAGAGCGTGCTCGACTTGAACGGCGCTTCCCCCGAGTTTTGCTGGATCTTGGTGTCACCGCCCGTATAAATCTACGCGCAGCATCATGTCAAGAGACCGCGTCGCCGAAAAATTGACGCACCGTGAGCCCGATGACCCACTCGGTGTCGCGTAGCAAGACGCCGCGAAGGAGGAGGTTGGAGATGCCGAGGCTGATCTTGGTGTCGGTAGCTTTCGGCATCACAGTGCCTTTGAATCGGTCCAGGCGCCGATTCGGCACTTCAACTTCGATTTTGGCGCCGTGGATCTACCCAAGGATGTGGAAATCAAGCAGATGACGCTCTAGTACCAGATGCCAGAGCGCCGGTGTCGACGGTGTGGGTCCGCAAAGGTCTTTCTCGAGGCCCATGAGCTCGGGGGGCACCCATCGGATCTTGAGGTTCGTCTCGCCGTCCAGGTTGGCGGTCATTGTAAAGCACTGTCCGATCGAGCTGCTCGTGCCCAGCAGAATCATATCCGACGGAATCATTTCGCCTTGGGCGACGCGGACAACGCTGCCAACGCGAAGGGTTTCCCACTTGACCACTTCAAAGGCCATCGAGACAACGTTGAGCTAGAGACGCATCAGGATCGACCGCGTATACACGCAGCAGTACTTGGTGCGTCACGGAGCTGTTCTGAATGCGGTCGGCGTTGTGGCGGTGGACGTCTTCAATCAGATCTTTGATCGCGTTGATGATCAGCACGAAAAGAAGGGGCACGATCGTCGTGGGGATGCCGCTCGAGAGCGTGACCTGCGGCACGATCTGGAGAATCGTGATGAAGAGGAAGTAGAGGTTGGCAAAGCGTGAGAACTGCTTGAAGAGGTTCTTGACCAAAAAGTTGTACGGCGTATAGAGCGAAGTCTCGACGCGGTTCGAGGCCAAGGCCGCCGAGAGTGCCTCGGGCGCCTCGACGACAAAGGCGCGCAGAGCGTGTATGTGCCGGCCGCTCATGCTGGACGACCCGTGCTGGTCCAGCGGCACTGTGCGATTCGACATCCCGCGGGCCATCCACGCACACTGCCTTTCCGTCACGGCGGTTGTTGGAGCGAATAACGCGTTTCGACACTATAATGGTAGCGGGACAGCCCTATAAATAGGGCCAAAACGACACTGGCTCCGCGCATCTAGTTAGTGCCTCGAAGGCTGCTCGTTGTGTAGGTACACTGCGCCGCAGTAGCTTGATGCGCCTCGCGTCGGCTCGTCGCCGCCACGGACAAAATGATTGACGATCTTAGCGGCTTCGAAAAATGGCGATCCAGCCAATCAGATGACGTCGTGAAAGATTGAGGCCGATTTTTTCGTGTATTT
Organism: Saprolegnia parasitica CBS 223.65; assembly: GCF_000151545.1. Taxonomy (NCBI): domain Eukaryota; phylum Oomycota; class Saprolegniomycetes; order Saprolegniales; family Saprolegniaceae; genus Saprolegnia; species Saprolegnia parasitica. The sequence goes on from NW_012156429.1 coordinate 315,960, forward strand.
TTATTGATTTCACACATGTATACTACGTAATATATGCGGGATTGTTCGTGTCGATTCGAAAAACGTGAAATGCGGAATAATAATATGCACGACGCACGCAATCGCAGTGAACGTCAAGAGCAGTGGCAGGCATGTGGCGGCGCGGACTCCCGACCGCGCTTGGCCTTGGCCGCCAGGTGCTTCTGCGCACGACGACGGAGCCCCATCGTCTTCGGCGCTTCCAGCCGCTGCCGTTCGTCCGATGGAATGCCAATGGCCCCAGCGTGCCGAGCAACCCGGATGCGTCCACGGACGAAGAGGACCTGGAGCAGAAAGAAGTCGAGACGCTCATGCAAAAGGTCCTCGCCCAGTCCAAGTACTTCAAGGAGCACCCGGAAGCAACAGACAGCAATGGCCTCGTCGACGTGCTTACAGGCGGGCGACTTCGCGCACTCGAAGACGTCAACAAAGCCTACTACCCGGGAAAGCAGTTCAAGCACACGTCGCAGGACATGGTCATCCGCGCCATGGTCGGCAACACCGCCATCACCGTGCTCAAGTTCCTCGCGTACCTCAAGACGGGCTCGAGCGCACTTCTGTCCGAGTCGATCCACTCGCTCGTCGACACGGGCAACCAAGGCCTTCTCATTCTTGGCCTGCGCCAAGCCTCCTTCCAGCCCGATAAGAAGCACCAGTACGGCTATGGCCGCGCTGCGTACTTTTGGTCGCTCATTTCGGCGCTCGGAATCTTCTGGCTCGGCGCCGGCGCCACCGTGAGCCACGGTGTGCCATCTACCGAGCTTGTCATCACACCTCAAACTATGGTATAGGGATCCAATGCCTCGTCCACCCGCCGACGCCCGACGAGCTCGTCTTGACGTGGGAGGTCTGGGCGGTCCTCGCTGCGTCGTTCGGCATCGACGGATACGTGCTCTCGCGCGCCGTTCGGGAGCTGCGCGCGACCAAGCCCAAAGACGTCTCGCTCTACGAGCACGTCAAGACGATCAAGGACCCCTTCATGATGGCCGTGCTCCTCGAAGACCTCGCGGCGTGCACGGGCGTTGTGATCGCGCTTGGCGGTATCGGCGCCAGCTACGTCACCGGCAACCCGTTCTGGGACAGCGCGGCGAGTATCGGGATCGGCTGTCTCCTAGGCGGCGTCGCCGTCTCGCTCATTCGCATGAACCAGCGCTTCCTTTTGGGCCAATCTGTCGACGCGGGTGCGTGGCCTGCGATGCGATGGTGTGATATTCTATCCTGTCGCGTAGAGATCGAGCAAGGCATCAAGGCACTTCTGCTCTCGCGGCCGTCCATCGACAACGTGTACGCGGTGCAGTCGCAGTGGGTCGGGCCGTCCACGTTTAGCTTCAAGGTATGTGCATCTCGTCATCCTTTTGGTCACTGAAGGAGATACCTACTAGGCGGAAGTCGACTTTGACGGCACTTACATGGCGGCGCAGCTGCTTGAAATGTACGTCGCGGCCCACGCGCATCGGGTGAAATAGAGGCGCGTAGCTACAAACCCGTGTTCCTCGAGGCCAAGGACCTCAAGGCCGACCTGCCGCTTCTCCTTGCCTGGTACGCTGAAGACGTCACGCGCCTCGTCGAGAAGGAAGTTCAGGAAGTCGAGGCCGAGATTCGGTACATGTCTCATACATTGTGGATGTTTGTCGTCATGCAGGATTGCTTAGAGCGCTCTACCCGGAAGCTGCGTTCATCGAGCTCGAGCCAGATAGCAAAGACACGGACATGCGCGCGCTCTCCAACCTCGGTACCAAGTCGTTCCGAACCAGCGAGCGCGAAGCCATGTCCCGGGCACTCGCCCACCTGGCTCGGTCACTGGAGCGAAGTCAGTAGCTAGTAGACCCGACTCTCGCAAAGAAAAAGAGGCGATTTGATGGTAGCTTTGCTCGCTATCGAAGCAATGCAAGGAGCTGGAGTGGTGGCTCACGACTGCCATAGCATTCTTCCACTGGACGAAGGATCGGCATGGGTACAATGGTGGCGATCTCCGAAGCTACGTACGACGTCCGAGACCATCCATCGCAAGAGTGAACCGCACGAGCTCGACTCGAAACACTCGGTGCCAGTGTACTACTCTGTAGAGGTGACAACCGTCGCGCGCGTCTACTTCTGCGGACTGCTTTCGGCGCAGTCGGATTGGTCGCTTGCGCCTGGCCGCGTGCCGATCGATACCTTGATAGTCGCTTGATACTTTGACGAGGTACACGCGAAGAGCCTCCGCACCAAGTCCTGATCGCTAATCGGATCGTTGACGAGTCGCTGCTGAGGAAACTGCGGACTGAACGCCATGCGACGACGGTGGGTGCCTCACCATACGCAGGACAACGGGCGTGGTCGCCTTCCGCGCCGGCCACCGTCCGTGGTGCCACCCAGTTCTGGCAATGGGTCGTCAGCATCATGCCCGGTCGCCGCCAGTGCGCGCACAGAGCGCTGCCGAGTCGCGTCATTCCAGTGTATCTACTCGAGAAGGTTGTCATTATTGCATGTATCTTCACCCGTTGCCACACTGGCTCAGAGCACGCAACTCGTCGCCACTGGCCATTTTGGTGCACCACCTGCATCGTCGCTGGACAGCTGACGGAACAATTCCTGCTGCGCGCTTCAGTGGTTGGCGCCCGCGCCACGAGCAGCGGCAAGTAACCTCGCCTTTCTCGAGCCGTTTGGGTACTCACCCATGTGATGCGTGATTTTAGCCACATCATGTTACCGTCATTTTCCCGATGGGCGTGACGGAAGCGTCGCCGCTGCTTGGCCCTGACGGCCTCGAGAAGGCGTCTACCTCGGTCCTCCGCGATGAGCTCGCGCAGCTCCTCACGCTCATGTACCCCGTGGTACGCCATGCATGCTGGCGCATAGGAGGATGATCTCGCCCGCATTAGACGTTGACGTTCTTCCTCGAGTATGCGCCCGGCATTGCGACGCTGCTGCTCGTGGGCCACTACCACGACCCGATCGATGCGTCCAAGGACAAGCTCCTCCTCGACGCAGCGGCGATGGCGATCATGTACCTCAACCTCACGGGGCTCACGATCGGCCTCGGGCTTGCGTCCGCGATGGACACGCTCTGCTCGCAAGCCTTTGGCGCCCACAAGCTGCATGAGATCGGTGTCTTCTTCCAGACCGGCGTCCTCGTGCTCGGGTACATCCATCTTCCTTGATCCTATACGTACGATGCGCTTACGGTAGCGCCGCCATGGTGCCCATCGCGCTTCTCAACTGGAACTGCGCGGCCATGCTCGTCTGGTGGCGCCAACCCGAAGACATTGCCGCCGACGCCGGCGAGTTTACGCAAATCATGCTGCTCGGCTTACCCTTCCTCTTCCTTTACGAGCTCCTCAAGAAGGTGCATCCGACGAGGAGGACTGCTAGGCTGATGGCCATGCGTAGGTGCTGCAAGCCCAAAACATTGTGCTCCCGATGCTCTACTGCGCGATCGCGGCCAACCTCCTCAATATCGGCCTTGGCTATTTATTGGTGTACCACACGTCGCTCGGATACGTCGGCGCCGCCGTCGCCCGGAGCGTCGCCAACGCCTGTTTGCCCGCGACGCTGCTCTTGTACCTGCACGTGTATCCTTCGGCGTGGTCGTCGTGCTGGCCAGGTCTGTTGCTTGCATCCGATGCGGGTATTCACGTCTGTGCATGGCATGTAGGCTGGCAGCTGCGCAAAGCGGTGTCTCAAATTCCCAAATTTGTCGCCCTCGGTGCGTCCGGGCTCCTCATGGTGCTCTTCGAGTGGTGGAGCTTTGAGCTGCTCGTGCTCATCGCCGGCGTCCAAGCCAACGCCGCCGTCGCCATTGGCACGAACGCCATCCTCGTCAACCTCACAAGTTGCACGTACATGCTGTACTTTGGCATCTCGACCGCCGCCAACGTCCGCGTTGGCAACGCGCTCGGCGCCCACGACCTCCGGCGTGCGCACGTGGCCGTCGTCTGCGCCCTCGGTGTGGCCGCCTGCGCAGCGATTGTTGTGGCCACGAGCCTCTTGGTGCTCCGCCCGCACCTCGCCTCCTTCTTCACGTCCGACCCCGACATTGCAGCGTACGTGACTTGAACAATTCGCCAAAGTGCGTGCACCCAGATTTGCTGCTGCGTAGGCTCGTGGCCAAGGTTGCGGGGGCCATCGCCATGTACCAGATCGCCGACGCGTGGAACACGACGATCCAGGGCGTGCTGCGCGGGTGCGGGCTCCAGATGACGGGCGCGGGCCTCAACTGCGTCGCGTATGCTGTCATTGGCCTCCCGTTCGGCATCTTTCTCGACCTCTACTGCGAGTGGAACCTCGTCGGGCTATGGGTGGGCATGGCCACAGGCATTTGCTTTGCGGGCGCCATCGGCACGCTCATCTTGTACAAAGCCAACTGGAACGACCTCGTCCGCAAGGCCCAAGATCGCGTCGAGACATCCTAAGCGAAACAACTCATCTTGCTTGAGTAGCTTCTTAATCTTGCTTGAGGCGCGCCGAGTCGGCCGTACCATCCGCCGTAGCACCTATCCGAGTGGTTCCTTTAGCACACGGCGATATACGCAATCGGGCGTACCCGCAGCGGCCTCGTCCATGTCTTCGTGACGGCGCGCCGTGTCCACAGGGTAGATCCAGCGCTGGTAGAGGTAGATGAAGAAGACCACGTCGTCGCGAAAGCAGCTACAGCAGCATTACGTTGACGCATCCTTCCAAGGATGACGCTATCGACCTGATGCGGTGCATCGTGGGCATCGTGATGATAAATGCAAACAAATCATCAATAAACGTGTTGAGCGCCCTATCCAACGAGCGTGCATGACCACGATAGCCCCTCGAGATGATGCATCGTGCTCACCGGTAGATGAGGAAGCGCCACGGAAGGTGCGCGACCGACTGCAGCTTGTAGTTGATAAAGAGCTGCGGTGTCATCATGATAAAGCCTACGCGTGTGCGACATTAGTACCACATCATTGCGTGGACGCAAAATGTACCAAACGTGTACACAGTGCCCGTCAAACTGCCAAGGAGCCACGAGTACCAGCTCGTGTGATCTATGTCAGCAAGAAGACTGTCAGCGTTCTCCTTCAAGGTGCAGCGCACCTTTGTAGAGCAGCGAGTAAACCGAGTAGCCAAGGAGGAGCGGGCAGAGCGCGTAGCTCATGTATCGCATGGCCATGATGTCAATCGCGTCCGTCTACCACGAGATGCATCAATCTTGCGACATACGAGGCACGACGTACCTGCGACGACTCGGGCGCGGAGCGCGTCAGCTCGATCGAGCGGTTGGCCCACGAGAGACGAGGCATTGTCGCGCGGTAGAGCTTCCAAATCTGGATGACGATGCTGATGCCACTTGGCACAAGGATCAAGAGCGTCGTCTCTTGTTCGAGAAGGTACAAGAAGATCTACAAGCATGCTTTTCATCAGCATCCAAATCCTGGCCGCGTCGACAAGTACAATGATCTGAGACACGAACGAGATGACCATGGAGCGCACAGAGATACCAACGAGACTCTGGTTCTCTTGCCAGAACGAAATATCGCTCTTGAACGCAAGCCAGTCAAAGAGCATGTGCAGCAGCGACACGGTCATGGTGACTGCGAGCAGGTACGGGTTCGTATCGGCAATCTAGTCGCAATCCTTAGTAGAAAGCATCGACTACAAAGGGACGTACTAGGGACCGCATTTGATCGAGGTCGTCCTCGCCAAACCCGAGCTCTTTTTGCTGGCTGAGCGCCGAGCCAAACGTGAGCATCATCTGCCACCTATGCAAATGAGTTCGCGACGCATGGCGCAAAATGATGCAGTACCGCGCGTAGGACATGGGTGCATACGAGAGCTTGAGCGGGAGCTCCGTCACGGAGCGGTTGAGCGGCAAGAGCTTCTCGGACGTGAGACCCATCTCGTCCACAAACATGACGGGCAAGTACTACAGAAGATCGCTGGGAGCCTCTGCAAGAAGAGCGAGCGACGAGACGAACCTTCCAATGCCCGTCCACGTTCTCCATGCGGAGGTTGTGGTACACCAGTGGTGGGATCTAGAATGCCTCCGTCGTACATGCTAACGAGACCAAATATCAAAGGGGTACGTCATTGATCGGGTAGTGCTTGAAGGACGTCACAAGTCGAATCGCCATGTGCTAATGGCAATCAATCATAAATGAGGGACGTGGTTCTCGATGCGTGGTCCTACCGGCTTCCAGTACGACACGATCGACTCGGTTAGCGCAGGGTCGTCCCCCATCGGCTCACCCGGAAGATGGATCGGCTCCGACACGTCCGTGGTCGCTACAGGTACAGCTCATGTATCGGTAAAAAGCTCTTGAGCGTGAGGCCTACTGGTTGACGGTGCTCCAATGTAGTACTCTCCAAGAAGACGCGTGGCGTTCTTGAGGTTACGACGGTCGGCGTACTAGAGCAGAAAAATCCACACCTTTCGAAAACCAGATTTATGGATGCGCGGACCTTGGTCAATGGCGTCACTTGGTGCAGCGTGCGAAGCTTGTGGTAGTTGCGCTGGCGCGGGTCGGGCGACGCACCTTTCTGCGTGAGGTGCACATGGAGGTACACGGTGCCTACGCCGCATGATGCCACCTTTGCGCGAGCTACGTCGTCGTACCGTTGTTGCGGATGAGCTTCCAAATCGTCTGGGTGAGCGACTTGGAGCCGTTGCCATCGGACGACGGCCGCATCGAAACGTTGAGGTCCACCGTGCGCTCGTTGTCCTGCCAGTCGAACGAGAGATCCTGGAAGTCGCCGACGAAGAAGACGCGTGAGCTCGTAAAGTCCGAGTTGGTCTACGTAGATGCGCTTGTGTGATAATGCTCCATAGCCTCATGACGTACCCAGTCAGGGCGGCTCGAGATGTAGCATTGTCCGTCGAGGAGCTGGCCTTCCTAGACGACGGCGCTCAGCCACCTTGCGGTATGGGACTGCCAGCCTACCGTCCAGAGCGGGCCCAAGTACGGATCATTCTCGGCCAGAAGAAAGACGGGGAACATGATGCCATAGATCTAGTACGCCGGCAGCATGATGATGTGGCCATGTGGCCATGGACTCCTGCATGCAGTACCTGGTACGTCGTGAAGCTGAAGTAGAGCCCCTGGAGCATGCGCATGAGGAGCGATGTTCATAGAGGAAGGGAAGCGTCGTCTTACGAAGAGGAAGATGGAGACGCATGTGAACGAGCAGAAGCGCAGGGGATTGATCATGCCACTTGTCGGACGCGCGGCAGCTTGTCGGTAAATCCCACTCTAACACGATCGATCACAGTTATTTTGGCGTTATAACAAACATATTGCGTGCAAGCAAGATTTCGACTAAACCGAGAGAGTTTGTACTGACTACTACATCTTCGTCATTGCGTGTTCGAGGCAAGCGAAACTAGCCTAAACTTTCACCTCGATGTATTTCTGGTTGAACTTTTCTCCAATTTGTTCGGTTCTCCGTGAGCTTGCCGCATACTAGTACTTTGAAGAAGCTCGTTGTGTGGTCCCGACACATCGACTAACTATCTATATTGATATTGGACGGGAAGGCGCACTCATATTCGGTTTTGGGTTGCCACAAACTCGAAGGGCAAACTGCAAACCATGGAGTTGGACTTCTCGGGCGGGGACAAGGTAGCGCTTTTGGGCAGTCCGCAGTACTGCCGCATCTGCCGCAGTCACGAGTCTCGTACATCTGCGGCTCCTTGCGAGCACATATAACTATGCTGCACTAGGAGCCACGGACCCGCTCCTCTCAGCCTGCGCCTGCACGGGCTCTGTCGGGAAGATCCACGCCCAATGTAGAACCACGTTGCTTCTCCAAGGCTCTGGCATAGGTCCTCATGGCTAGGTCTGCGCCAGTGGATCAAGTCGCGCCGCATCCCCATCGACCAAGCACTGGCCTGCGAACTCTGCAAGTTGACGTACCGTGTCGTGCTCCGGCGGCGCGTTCGTTGGGACCGCCGGCATGGCTGCAGCTGGGCCTCCTTGGGGTATCTATGTGTCGTTCTTGTCCTCATCGGCGCACTTGTGCTTGTTGCAAGCCTTCTCGTACGGCTGCTGCAAGAGGCCCAGCACGCGCCGGCGGCCAACATCATCCCCGTCATCCTTCTTTTTGGCAGCTCGACCATTGTCTCGCTCGTCGCGGTCTGGCGCATTTTCTGGCGCTGGTTCTACGTCACATCCGTCACGTACGTCGACGCGGCCGACGGTCTCTTCCCGGCCACGGTCTAGCCGTTTGATCTCTGCTGCTATACTTATTGTATGAATACGATTCTTGTCTAAAAGATGCTCTTGGCCGCGGTATGAGTAGAAGAGCTTGCCTTGCATGTACCCACATCCACTATAATGCATACGAGGATGCATGGAGCTCCTCGCGCTGGGAACACTTGGCGCGTGTGGCTCGAGCAGCAACCCATCGCGCGTTCGAATATCGAAAGCGTTGGCTTCGATTTTTTTCTCTTGTGATAAAGTCCAACGTGCAGCAGGACGATGCGACCAACCATCAAGGTGTTCGTCGCGCTCTGTACGTTCTCGCTCGGAACGCTCGTGCTCCTGACGTCGTCACTCGTGCCCGAGCATGGTGCCATCAGCACCCACTTCCTCCGCCACCCCCGCCGCCACATTGCGGACGCGACGCGGGCGTACGTCAGTCGGCTCCTGGCGCCGGCCCGGTACGCGTCGCTCGCTACGGTACGGCATCCTCCGTCCGCTCATATGAGTATACTGTATGTGTAGGCTGGCTGCAACTTTGGCCCGACGGTCGCGGCCTTTGATCCGTTCGATCTGCCGCTGCATTGTGGCAACATGCACGAGCTCAAGACGCACGAAGAACTCGGGAAAGGCTTTTGGCGCAGCGTCCTCAAGGCCACGTGGGAAGGTACAGCCTGCTGTGAGGAACGCCTCTGACGACGACGCGTAGGCAAGCCCGTGGCCGTCAAGGTCGTGCACCAGAGCCTGGCGTGGCGACACAACATCCTCGAGCGCCACGTGGAAGAGGCCGCCGTGCTCTACCAGCTCCGCAATGCGCCACACATTGCGCACCTCGTCGGGTGGTGCAACACGACGATCGTCGTCGAGTACTTTCCACGCAACTTGGACGAAGTGCTGCGCGACGCTACGACGCCGGTGTGGTCAATGACCGAGACGCTGTCGCTGGCGCGTGATGCGGCGATGGGCGTGGCAGAGCTCCATGCGGTCGGCGCCGTCCACGTCGACCTCCAGCCCCGCCAGTTCCTCTACGATGCAGCATCCCACCGCCTCGTGCTCAACGACTTTAACCGCCTTCGGTACGGTGGCCGCAACACGTCGTCGGTAAACGACGTGTGCGAGTTTCACGTCACGATCGCGAAAGGCTTCTACCGCGCACCGGAAGAGTACCTTCTGCAACCGCTGAGCGCCAAGGTCGACGTGTACAGCCTCGCGCTCGTCTTCTGGTCGCTTGTCGCTCGAGAGGCGCCCTACAAGGCGTGGAGCCGCGACGATGTGTACGCCAAGGTGCCCGACGGACTTCGCCCGGATTTGGCCGTGCTAGCACAATACCCCCAAGCGATGCAAGACCTCGTGCAAACCATGTGGGCGGCGGACCCCAGCCAGCGCCCGTCGGCCGCCGACGTCGCCACGCAAGTCGAGGCGATCTTGGCACAAGTAGAACGCGACCCGATCGCGATGTCCTGAGTGATCATTGACAGAAAACCTTCCATCGAGCACTGCATTGCATTGCGAGGTTTCGAGGAACTGCAGCACGCCTTGCACTAGAGATACGTGCGGGTGCGATCGAGGACGAGTGCGCTCGACAGGCGGTGCCGCACACCAGCAACATGCGCTCGGAAGCTAGTGGCAGTGGGTGGGCTCGAGGCTTGTCCGAGAAACGCCGCTACAAGCAGAATGACGCGCCGAAATCTGTGACGATCGGCAGGATCGGGACGCCAGGTACCGGTATGATATATCCTGACGCCGCTCGTGCTACCATGAGCAGGCGCCTCGTCATCGAGTTTGTGGCACCAAACGGAATTCCCTCGGTGGCGCTTGACCGCGGCGTCTGCGTCCAGATCGCTCTCGGTGCATCGAGACAAAGTCATGCCCAGCGACCTCGATCGACTTGCCCTTCACTAGCGCCAGTATTATCCAATACCTTTAACCTCATCCACGCACTCGATATCGCGGCGCATTGGTCGTTGTTGGGCAATGCAATGCAGTATCCTGTTCTGATGTCACGATGTAGAACATAAGGGCAGTTTGAGTAGTCAAATGTGTCGTGTTATTAAGGAAGCGGGATGTATGAGCCACAAACGGTACCGCAACCACACTAAAAAGAGGTGGATACAGCTGAAGGATCAAGTTCGTATGGCTGGTTTCAATAGTCGGTCTGTTCAAGGACCATAGCGAGTCGATGGTTCGCACGACAAGGACTTTTGGATCCAGCGGAGAGCTGCTAGATGTTACGTTCGGTAAAGATGTCGGGAACCATGGAGACGTGTACCAGACCGAATGGCCTCGGCACCGCGCCCTCCAATGATTCTGCATTCGTCTAGGAGCTTTACGGGGGTCAGGAGGGTTAGTCCATGCAGTGGCTACAGATGCCAAGGACCACTGGGATAGACTCCAAGTTGGCTATCTACCATCGTCGAGAGATGTACTCGTCCTACCGCTGGCACTTGAGACCACATTTCTGCGGCCCGACTGGTATGTACACAGTCGACGACTCCAAGCACACAGTATGATCAGAGGTACGAGGTTGTTCTCCCAAAGAAACGGCCTCAGGGACCAGGGGCACGATCGATGAGAATTTGACACTTTGGTTGCATACAAATACAGGTATATAATGGCCGAAAGCTCAGGTAATGAGATTCCACTGAAATTTTCTTCAACGGGTCTACCAACTACGGCAGACCCTGCCGATGTCCCTATTCAGGTTCGTCATTGCTTTCGTTTGTATTTCCTAGTCTACTATAAATACGCTAGTAGCGAGGCGATGGATCTCAGCGATCTTGGTGATTGAATGTCGTCATATTTTGGTCAAGAGTAGCAAATATTTTTTAGCATCCTTGATCCTGTCGCCTGCGTCTACTGATCTCTAATCGAATATCGAGCTAGTGTTGTTTCCCGTCATACAAATGCCTCGTGTGTATTCGCTCACGTCGGTGATACGACGACAACTCGGTGCCACGCAGAACGCGGGGCACCAAGCGTCGACGCGTCAATCAGATTCGTCATCTAGTTTTGTAATCACTGGGAGTCCTATCCTACGAAATGCAAATTCAAAAGTGGGTTCGGTACGAAGTGTGATACCCCAATGGCTCGTAGCAGTCGACTGCTGATTGGTCCGCTCCCGACACCAGAACGCATTTGATTGGTCATCATACTATCCTGCCAAACGTCGCAGCGACGGTTCGCGCCAAAAATGCCCGCCAAGATGGCGCCACCCAACCTTTTCGTTGAGATCTTTCTTCATGGAGCAAGCTCCCGGTACAATAGCTGCAGAGTGATGAGCGATGATAGTCGTCAGCTGTAGCATTCATGGTTTACCGTGAAAGTGGATAACCAATCTGCTAGTGTGAACCAAAGAGCAACGAAACGCGTCTACTCGAATCCTTCCTCCCCAGCTGCTAGTGAGAAAACCTCCGTCTCTCGGCTCGCAAGCCAACCCGATGTAATAACAAGGGCATATCCTTGACATCAGAGACGTCGCGAGATCGAACCGCCTTGCGGATGCAGGACCGATCCAATTTACTGCAAATAACTACACTTGTTGCTCTAGGATGGGTTTGCTTGCAGAAAAGACACCTCATGTACAATCAAGATCCTCTGTTCTACCACTACTTGTAAGCCAAGCAGCTGCGGCGAAACCTGGTGAAGCGGTTTTGAAGCGCAGCCTTTGTTTGTGTGTTTCTAGCCAACCTGCCAGAAATAATTTCCATAGCATTCCAGAACCGCACCCTTTCCAAACCAATACACCTTGACATAGCATAAATCTCATGTACCATGACAACGTATCCATTATTTATATAGACTTTCAAATAATATAACCCTTTATATTAGATCTGGGAATGCGAACTCTGATTTGACTGGTGCACAGCCACTGGCAACGTATCACACTTCGTACCGAACCCACTTTTGAATTTGCATTTCGTAGGATAGGACTCCCAGTGATTACAAAACTAGATGACGAATCTGATTGACGCGTCGACGCTTGGTGCCCCGCGTTCTGCGTGGCACCGAGTTGTCGTCGTATCACCGACGTGAGCGAATACACACGAGGCATTTGTATGACGGGAAACAACACTAGCTCGATATTCGATTAGAGATCAGTAGACGCAGGCGACAGGATCAAGGATGCTAAAAAATATTTGCTACTCTTGACCAAAATATGACGACATTCAATCACCAAGATCGCTGAGATCCATCGCCTCGCTACTAGCGTATTTATAGTAGACTAGGAAATACAAACGAAAGCAATGACGAACCTGAATAGGGACATCGGCAGGGTCTGCCGTAGTTGGTAGACCCGTTGAAGAAAATTTCAGTGGAATCTCATTACCTGAGCTTTCAATTTCACTCCACTCGCACACGAGCTAGATCAAATGACGCACTAAATCAAAACACGAAAACGTTCCATCACTCAAACCGATTCTGGTCTAAGCTTACGCCCAGTTTACGAGCCGATGCAGACTAGAAGAACATGTGGTCGACGTTAGGGTCGCGGTCTCCAGGCATGCGAAGGTGGTCCGGGTCAGGTCTACAGACGAGAGATGAGCAGCCAAATTCTCAGACAAAAGAATAAGGTGCAGGTAGATCTTATACCCTCCGAAAGGCTGGCGCGGCGCCCGACCGCTAGGCTGGTTGGGAAATGGATGCATCGGACGAGGCCCCACAGGTCCGTACGGATCGAAGCGAGCGCCAGGCACGGACCCTTGAAACGCAGGCGGCCCGCCAAAAAGCGGGTGGTTGGGCCCGACCAGCATGCCAGGGTCACGGTGCCCGCCCATGCCAAAGTCTGGCATGATGTCACCACGACCCACGGACGGCATCCGAGGGTACCCGGGCTCCTGCAGCAGCGACGAAGGAGCGGCCGGTGCCGGGCGGACGGTACCGGGCGGCGCATTGGCGGCACGTCACCGAGGGCATCGTCCTACACCGCAACGGAGAAACCGAGGACGGCAAGGTATGTGCCTGTATTACCTTGGGCAAGAAGGACTCGACAAAGCTCGTCCACTGCTGACGGAGGGCCGCCATGTTCTGCACAACGTCGGCCGCGTTGGCGTTCGTCGCTGTGAGGTCGCGGATGTAGGCTGGGGCACTACGCACGGGACGTTAAAGACGATGTTGCCGCGTGATTTTTGCATGCGTACTTGAGCTCGATCGAAGTCACCTTGTCGTTCTCGTCCGTAATGTGCACCGCGAGCGTGTTGCCAATATACAGTGCCTACATGTCGATTCCAATGTAAGACCAGGAATCGTGATGCAGCAGGAATGGACCTTGAGCACAAACGGCCGCGTCGAGCGGCGCAGCTGGAACTGGTAGTTGAAGATGTAGATGCCCTCGGTAGCGTTCTTGTCCCAGTCGCTCGGCACGTAGAGTGCGTCACGCTCGGTGGTCGCTGTGCCAGACACAAAGCCTGCAGAAAACGTCGCGTCAATCCGTGCTGCCTCGCCTGACCGCGAGATATTGTACCTGCGTCTTGCAGGAGAAGGTGCACAATAAGCCCGAGCGCATCTTTCCCTTGCTTCACCACAAGTCCGCGGCTGCGAATGCGCACGACCAAAGGGTCCTCTACGCACAGCGTCGTCGTCGTCGTCCACGACTCCTGCCATTGCGTACCGGTGGCTTCCTTGGCCAGGATAGCATCCAGCTCGGCGAGAGCCTTGAGCATGTGCGTCTACAGACACCATGAGCCATTGACATCACCCACATGAAGCCTCGCGCGGACCTTGACGAGGCCGTCGCCCAAGCGGTCCACGTGCTCCTGGAGCTGCTTCCGATCTTTCTGCGCTTGCTCCATCTTGTATTCCAAGAGCCAAATGCACCAACGCTCGTGCCATAGAATACCGCGATATTTATGTAGCATACATTTCTTCATACGAATGACTTGTATTTAAAAAAGAAACTGACCAATGGCATCACGCCGCCCCGATCCCAGTCCCAGCCACAACCCGATCGAGCACGCCAATACCGGCCACACGAAGTAAGCTGTTGTCTATTGAAGGTGGTCTGGCTCTAGTCTTGGACGGGCTTGCCAGTGCTGGCGTCCAAGGGGCGCCACCACGACGGCACGTACGGCAGCACGTGGTACGCTGCGTCCTTGGTCACGAAGTCCATCGGCTCCGTTGTCAAGTGCTCCATGCGCATCATGGCCACGGCAGCGTTGACGCCTAGCGATACGGACGATGGTACATGTCATCACCACGATTGCAAGCGTACCTGCGGCGACGGTCGCGATCTTGCCAACGCGCGCCTCCGTGTCGGCGCGCAGGATGTGGCTACCAACGTCGACACCCGACGGGATCATCGCCGTCACCTGCGTCATCCACGAGGCGTCGTGCATGCCGTCCGCGAGCGAGAAGCCCGCGGGCGCCGCAGCAGGCAAGAAGAGCACGGGCACGAGGCGCTTGCGAATGCTACCCTTGTAGTGCGTCCGCGCTGTGAGCTCTTGGCCGACGTAGCACCCCTTGGTGAACGACACGCCGTGCAGCATGTCAAAGTTTTGCTCGAGCGGAATCGCATCCAAGTGCTCCAACCTAAGAAACGACTGCAATCGCGCCACGAAGCGTGTGATGGGAGAGGCGTACCCTTCGCATGCACCGAGGAGTATGCGACGGTCACGGTACAGCGTGCTTGCGTCGTCGTCTTGCGCGAAGCCCTCGGGGAGCGCCACTAGACCAAGCCATTAGCATCTCGAGCAAGGCAAGCGTGGAATCGTACATGACGTGGCGGCTGGCAGGATCGCCTTCAAGCCAAAGACGTCGCCACGCGGGTCCGAATACGCCAGCGCGTCGTTGGACGCATCTTGGTTGACGCTCTCCTTCCACTGCTGGACGCGTGCGAGCTCGTCGTTCGTGGCCGTGAGCGACGGCAAGATGGCGTGCAGCGCAAAGTCGTTTTCGACTGCGTCAAACTTGACCTTGGAGCGGAGCTTGTACTTCTTGAGGTGCTTGAGCATATCATTCGAGACAGCTTCGTCGCACGCAATGAAGAACGTGTCGTGCTACGTCAGCTAGCTAAGGCCACGCCTGGCACCATGCATCCTCGTACCGCGGTCTGGACAATCTCGGCGTCGCCGAGGAGCCGCCCCTTGTGGTTGAGGAAGCCGCCGTAGCGCGCGTCGCCACGCGTCGCAAATGCTTGCATGTCGTTGGAGAAGATACCTTGGAGGAACTTGACGACGTCCGCGCCCTCGACGCGGAGAAGCCGCTTCTGCGGCAGGCGCACCATCGCGCTGCGCCAGACCTGTGCCATCGTCGCCTGAGCACTCGTGGAAATGAATCCCGCGGCTTCCGACGCAAATATGGATTTTGGCAGGTTACATACCTGTAAGAATACATGAAGCAAATCTATTTGATGTCACGGGTCATAAGGCCACGTGGCATCGCCAAAATCATCGCCCCCAAGTCGGCCATCGACCATCGATGGCATGAGGATGATCTCGGTTGCATGGACCAGACACGTGCCTGCGCGAGGCTGGACAGCTGCGACGCAACGCACATCGTGGCGGGCAACAAGGACGCTGGACCAGGCTCGCTGGTGGAATCTGATCGGGCCGGTTGGGTGATCCAATGCCTCGTCGACGTGTGCGATCGTTTTCGCCTGTAGGGACATGGGATACTACCACATCTGCTAGCGACGCGCCTCACTGTCCGACGACTACACCTCTTACATACCTGATCGCTGCAGTTCATCTCAGTCGCATCACGCGAAAAGGACTACCTAGGCACATGCACAGTCGAGTGTCAATCTAACAAGACGTGATGCTTGACAAAGGACATTTGCGAGACGCCAGGTGACCGTTCATGCCCACGCTCACGTGATCCTGGCTTTTGAAGATGCTCGACTCCGCAATGACGCTTGTGCACGAAGTGGTGTCGAGTCCATAATCTAAGTTAAGTGTTACATATCTAACGGTAAGCTAACAACAGCACTGAAGATTCATCGCCGGTACACAATGTGGGCGTTGGCACTCGGCGGGTTCATACTGCTCTCGTACGACGCAATGGTATGCTCATGGCGCGCGATCGTGTCTTGAAGCGACCGGATCGTCCATTTGGTCTCGCGGAGCTCTTCGCTCATGATCTGGACGACGCTGGTAAGGTGCCGGACGTTTACACACAGCATTTGCAGCGTCTCTTCCTTGCAAAACGGATCCACGGGCGGCAAAACGACCGGTGCTGGCGGCGCACCGTGCACCGGGTGGTGCATACTGTGGTGCGCGTACGCTGGTGGCGCGCTGTGCGCGTGCGGATGGTGGTGCGGGTGGATCGCATGGCCCGTCGGCGGCGGCGGCGGGTCGATCATTGTCATGTTCTGGCCGTGGCGCTTGCGCTGGATCGAATGGAAGAGCTCCGGGCGGCCGCGTACAAACTTGGGGTGGCGAAACTGGTGGTAGATCATCTGGTCGCCGTTGAAGTGCGGCTTGCCGCGGCTCTTGAGGCGGCGAAAGCCGTAGAAGTTGAGCTGGCGCACAAACGACGAGAACTTGCTGTGCTTGAAGTACATCGGGATGACTTCCGAGGCAAACTTGTCAGCGTTGTAGACGACGAACGAGAGCCCATCAGGTGCCCACGACGCAACGCTCGGCGTACACTGCTCGAGCATCATGTACGTCTTCTCGAGGAACGGGACCGTCTTGGACATCATGCGTTCCTTGTCCTCGCCGTCGGCCTCGACCGGGTTCTTGCTGTGGCCCGGCGTCTCGGTGGCTGTCGGCGTATTGCTGGCTGTGACCGTAGGCTTGGCGCGCTGCGGGCTTTCGTACTCGTCGTCGTCGACGGCTGGCCTTGGTCTTCGTCGTCCGAGCTTGCTTCAACCCACTTTTCTTCGGTCGGTTGGCGGTACGGCATCACGCGCGGCTTCTCGGGCAGCAGCATTGGCGGCGCGAGGCGCGGCGCATGGGGTGGCGACGGCGTGCTCTCGCTCAGAATGTGGCGGTCCATGCTGCGTGATGTGATCGGACTCTGTCAAATTGGCGATTGATGTGCGTTCTTCCAAAACGAAAATTCCTTCTGCAATTCCCCGAGATCCAGACCGTCCAAATGGGTGTTTCGAAACACAGGCGTAACGCGTGTCTTTTTATTCGTCGTTGGATTGGTGGGAAATGACATGTCCCACATCGCAAGCCAATCAAATGGCGTGTAGATCAACGAGCCAGCGCAAGTGAACCTTGAAGTTGCCAAGTTCATACCCAGCATCCACACCGCAAATCACGGAGAGGTGGACAGTCATGCCGGCGCGACCAGCTGCAGCAGGTGCTCTACAGTGGGAGATAGCCGGCCACTAGAACAAGGAATGTCTCCGTCGAGAAGCGTCAAGTACCGTAGGGTACATGACGTGTATCCATTGGTCTCGAGCGACTTACGACCGATCGAAGAAGCGTTCTAGCCCTTGAAAGAAGGAAGGAGAAGAATGGTGTGGGGAGCACAGCCATGCTGGGTACGCCACTCTACCTAGGTACATTTGAGATATCCAACGTGGGATGAGCACCCTCCGTTCCCAGTTGCCTTTCCAGATCAGCCGGTCTTGTTCTCAGGAAGATTCCCTCTATGTGAAAAATGCGAATTCTCACACGCCATCACCGTTACACTGGCGCTGTTCTCAGGTTTGCTCCAAGGGATTTGGCCGCCATAATCATTGTTGCTGGCCACGAGCGGCCGGCACGGCGCTCGCCACCTCTCAACGGTTTCGCTTCTTTCTGTACAGTGATTTCTCTGCTGCTTGGTGCCAGACGCGCACGATAGTGTGCGCGATGAAGGGCAGGTGTGTGTATCGCCCGTCAACGTGGGCTTGCCGTGCTTAGCACCATATGGTTGGATGATTGTGGAGGCGTAAGGAGCTGCGTAAAGACGCTGTTCGGGTCGAAGGCGCTGTAATCATCTTTGGATGGTTCTCATGGACACACGCACCTGCCCTTCATGGATGGCATGCTCCATGTCCCTTGCGCCCCCAGCCAGCCATCGTTTCACCGATCGATCATGCATGCTGCCCTCACCTCGAGCATCCGCCAGCACCACAAAACCATG
The DNA here is from genome assembly GCF_000151545.1 of Saprolegnia parasitica CBS 223.65. Taxonomy (NCBI): domain Eukaryota; phylum Oomycota; class Saprolegniomycetes; order Saprolegniales; family Saprolegniaceae; genus Saprolegnia; species Saprolegnia parasitica. The sequence goes on from NW_012156429.1 coordinate 334,145, forward strand.
CACCCGTCGCCAGCTAGAGGTGGCACTGCAACATGAAACTGGTATTCGATAGATGGCGAGCCCTCGTGCAAGTCGTGGTCGTCGACTCGGCGGACTGGCCGACGCTCACACGCAGGTGCGTGCGGCGATTCCGCCGGCGTGAGCAACGTGATCCTGGATGCAATGCGGCTGGCGCACGACGCCCAATCAGCGGACTGAGCTTCCGCACATGTCGCTCCGCGCTTGATCTTTTTAGAAACGTGTCGCTCCGCGCTTGATCTATTTGGAACAGGTCTGGCGTCACCATTTCCCACGTGAAGAAAAAGAGTTTTTCACCGCGACACGCACCCCTTGTCGACGCACCTCGAGGTCGCTTGAGCACGTGTGCATGGAGGAGCGCCTGCTAGATAGCGTGCCAAACGATTCGGGCGCCTAAGATAAATACTATCGCATTGTGCACTGTAAGTCCATCGCAGCCCGCCGGAAGAGCAGTCTACATCGACTCGACGAGCGAAACCGCCGAGCATGCGCACGGCCAAGCCACGGACAAGTGCTACCTCCAACCAGAGATTGCTCCGCGTCGGCCGCGTCATCTCTGTACGCGTCGCATAGCATGGAGTGTGCTGGTGTATCGTGGTCATAGGAAGTCCGCTCGCTTCAAGACGATGCGCGGCTCGAGGAGGACGATGCGACGTCGGCGCGCCTCGCTACAATGTGGCAGGCGAACGAAGCCAAAGTCAAGGTGCGTGCCTCGTGCAGAGTGCGTAATGCAAGACCGTCTTCGTATAGGACGATATGATTGAGACGCTTAGCGTCCGCATCGCTCAGTGTACGCGCGAGAACGAGCATCTCAAGCGGGCCAAGGTACGCCGCTTTCCAGTTCTCCCAATGCAGGCGACCTCTGCGCTTGTAGGCCTCGTTCGACGAAGCCCTGAGCGCCATGGCGCGCGAGAAGGCCGATGTCGAAGCGGCATTTGTCCGCGCCGTGGCGTCGGCAGCAGACGAAGCGGTGTGCCTGAAAACGACCTCCACCGAAGTCAGTTGAGCGCCAACATGGTGCGCTTACCACGCGCTCGAGCTGCCTCCTAATGCGCGTGCGGTGTATTAGGCGCAGGATGCGCTGCAGCAACTCAGGTGCGCACGGTCATGGCAGACACTGTCTGAGCGTGCAAGTAGAGTCGAGCTGCATGAGCTTCAACGACACGCCGAGCGCGACGCGAGCCTCGCCGCCCAGAGAGACGAGTCGGCGATGCAGCAGCACCGCGCGCTTCAATGTCAACTGACTGCAGCAACGACGCAGTGGGAGTCGGAACGCTCGTCACTCCTCTCGCAGCTGGAGGCCGTCCGGGCAGAGCTGAGTGAGGTCTTTTAAAGACGCGCCCTACCGCCCCATTCTCATCGCGTCTCGTAGCTGCAAGCCAAGGTGGCAAGTCAATCCAACGTGCACGAACAGCTCGAGCAGGCACGAACTGCCACAATCAGCTACAACACGTACGACGCGGCGTCTCCAGCGATGCTGATCTTGCCTAGGATCTCATGGCCGCACGCACCGACGAAGACAGAGTCCGCGAAGCCTTACGTGCGATGAGCGAGAAGAAGCAAGCGCTGGACGCAAAAGTGCAAGCCCTGCTCAAGGTCACTGGTCCTTTTGAAAACACATTCCTCATGGCCACGTAGATGGTCCGCGATGAGAATGCAAGGACGGCCGAGGTGGCTGTGACAGTGAAAGCGCAAGCAGATCGTGTGACGCACTTGGCATCGACGGAGACGTCCCTTCAGAAAGAGTGCGCCGAGTGGAAAGCCAAGTACAAGCAGACAAATGCGCACGTCAACAAGCTCACGATCAAGTTGGCGCACGAAGAGAAGGCCAAGACTGATGCCATCGCTGCTCTGCAGGTCCCGCGCCTGCCATTCGACGCAAGGCCTCACGCATTGAGAAACTAGGAGACAAAAACCGCTCTCGATGTTGCCGAGCGGCGCTGCGTCGACCACCTCTTCCAGCTAAAGCAGGCCCAAGAGCAGTGCAAATATCTCACAAGCGTCAAGACATCGGCTCCACCATCCAAGACGTCCACCGATACAGTCGCGAGCCATCCAGAGAGCGATGCACCGAGCTGGATGCGTGACTAAGATCTAGTACATGTCGTGTTGAACGAGCAGGTCATAATGCGGCCCTCGCGCCTATTGCTTTTGCGGTGGCGCAGCGGCCGCCGTAGCATCTTCGTGCTTGCCCGTGCGCCAACCAGGGCAGCGGTCCGCGTCCGCGACGCCTACAAGACGTGAGGCCTTTGTCGCTTCTCTTCACCATGTCGTACCAGCGAGGGCGCTGTCAATATGCTGGCCACAGCCTTGCCTAAGAATGCCATAAGCACACGGCGATCCGAACGTAGCAGCCGATGCGCATTACCACGTCGCCTTCTGGCACACTGCGCAGTTGACCTTGAAGCACATCCTTGTCGACTTGGCTTGGTTTTGGAAATGGCCGAATGGAAGGTTCCCTTGCATCCGGATACGGAGCGGCCGGAGGTTGAAGTTGGCGGATTAGCGATCGACCATGATGCCTCATAGAGGTTGGTTACGAAGCGAGTGGAACGCTGGCACAAGCGACTGCTCTGCGTCGTTCCTCCGCCAAGAGATGTCTCGGCGCCGGGACGGATGGCTCCAGGCGACCGCAAATGGGGCCAGACCATAGATCCTTCGTCGCCACCCTGTCGGCTTTCTCATGCCTGAGCGCTGACCCCACAGTGGATAGGCACACTCGCGTGCAACCACGTTAACTACTAGCTATATGAGGGGGCCAGAGCAGGCGACGAGGGCACTTGGATGGTACCGTAGTGCTCTTGGCACTGCAATGGCCTTTCCTAGCGAAAGACGCCACATGTGCAACACTGGACGCGCAACACCATCAAGAAACGACGTCGTTGCTTCTTGCGTTGATCTGTCCATGTAGTACTACGACTGCAGCGATGTTGGCGCGGTGCTCAAGCAGTCTAGACGTCAATGTCTTGGATCGGTAGGGACGCAACGCGGGCGATGCAGTCGGCGGCGATTTGCTGGATCGTCGCGTGGATCTCTTGAATCGACTTGGTCGCGTCAATGACGTGCCACTTCTCGGTGGCCATAATGCGGAAAAAGTTGTCGCGCACGCGGTCCTGGAACTCGCGCTTCTCATAGCGCTCCTCGCCGTACGCAGATCGCTTGGCCGCGTCTTCGGTCGTAATGTCGAGGAAGATGACAACATCGGGCTTGGGCAAACCAGCTTCGGGCTGCATGCACCACTCGAGCGTCAAGCCCGGCTGGTTCTTGGCCGCCGTGAACGCAACACCGCTGTAGGAATACCTAGCGCGGCGCTGTAGCCAACCGCGGTAATCGCATAGCGTACCGGTCCATGATCACGTGCTGACCCTGTGCAAGGTGGCTTCGCAGCCTGTCGGCGGCCTCCCAGCGGTTGGCGCTGAAGAGCAAGTGGATCGCGCGGTCGTTCATTTCGCAGGCGTTGGAGAGGTACGCATTGATGGTCGAGCCGATCGCAGTCGTCCGGTCGGGAAAGTTCTGGAGGACGCCATGGAGGTGCTCGGCAAGAAGCTTGGCCTGCGTCGACTTGCCGCAGCGGTCGACGCCCTCGAGCAGGATCAAGGCGCCACGCGTTCGAGGTGCTGCTGCTTGCATCGATTTCAACCGCTGTTGTGCAGCTCATTCCCTCTGAAAACAAATATCATTGGCTCGGTACCATGGTATTCATGTCCATCGGTATTCGTGCCCATGCCACCGAATGCCAAATGGTGAGGTTGCTGCAGACTTCGCTGCTATGCATCTACCACCTAGACCACCATGTCTAAAGATTACATACCAAGGAGCTCGGGCGTAGCTTGAAGAGCTGATGCTTTTGCAGGCTAGATCCATGCATGTGTCATCCTCCTGGTCGCTGCGGCAGCCTGACCGGAATAATATCCTGTCAAAATGCATACGGCTTCCGATTGGCTCTTGTTGTATATGTCGCTGTCGATTGGCTGAAATTGGATCACGACGTCGCCTTGCCATTTCCGCAAAAGAATGCCAGCGAAACCCGAGTGCCTCACGTGCAAGCCGGGCAACCCGACCCACCACGCGTCGGCAGTCGCCGCCACGGGCTGCCAAGCCATCTACGAGAAGGTCGACGGTGCGTTCTTATAGCGCTGGCTGGCGTAGGCTCATGCGATCTGCGTAGCGTGCATGAAGCAACACAAGGGCCGCGTCTCCGCCTGCGTCGAGGTTTGCTGCGACTCGAGCCTGTAGGTATTGACAAAACTATGGTAATAGGAGTGGGAAGCCTTCCGCGCGTGCCACAAGAAAGATGGCACGAGTCCCAAGACGACAATGTGATGAGACGATCATCATAAATAGGAAGCGAGTAGAACTAATAGATGACGCCTCGAAGCACGCTAGCAATACGATCGATGGCAATGCAGACAAGCATGACGGCTGCAACGTCGACGCCGGGCACAACGTCAACGACATACTCGCTAAAGGGCGCGGCGGCGGCGCCGTGGCTGCGAATGCGGGCGACAACGACCGGTGTCTCGAACGGGGAGCGGGACATGCTAAGAATGGCGCTGCGTTCGCTCCACTCGCCATTCACGTGAAACGATACTCTACGCGGCAGCATGAACAGTCTGTCCAAACTTCTAGTGCAATGCACCGTTCGCCGTCGATGGACTCGACGACACTCGTGACGGCTGGGTGGTAGAGCGCTGGGAAGTCGACAAGGATGCGCATGATCTGGTGCTTGGCCATAAAGCGCGACTCCAAGAAAACTTTGTGCATGTTGATGTGCGAGTGCGTCTTCCGGGACATGTGGGCAATGACCGTGGGCGATGTCGCGTGGTCCATAAGCGCCGTCTTGCGACCGTCCCAGTGGAAAAACGGCTCGCCGTCTACGGTGCATAGACTGCAGTCGATGTGCGTCATGTACAGTCGCTTGGGAATCACAATTGATGTCGGCTGCGTCCGGCAGTAGCGGATATCAACGATCGGAATCGGGTCAAGGGCCTCGAGGCTAAACGCCATGAGCGGTGCGGGCGCGGGCGCGACGTTGCCCATTGAACGTTACAGGCTTGGTTCGGTTGTGGGAAGATCGCAATGCTCTTTTGGTCGTGCCGTAAAACCAGCTGGTTTCGGCTACGGACTTTGATTCCCCGGTAAATTCGTCTCGCCAACAACTAGACAACTGCAACAACTAGACAACTGCAAGATCCGGAGCAGCTGCAGCCGAAGTTCTGGTGCTTACTAGTGCATGTTCAGAAGTGGATGCGCGAGCAAAGGGTTGTAGCCTACCATATCTGTAGATGGAGTCTAGACTGGCATATCGATACTAAGCTTACTACTCGTACTGGTACCGTAAAGCCAAGCAGTGAAGACCTGTCTGGCTGGTTGATGTCCATTCGGCATAAACGTGCAAGTGGCAGACGCTTTTGGAGCTGTTTTACGGCAGTCTTGAAACTCGCTTTTCGCTGGCACCAGCGCGTTCAGTGGTTAGCCTTGCCCGAGCGTGGCCCGTGCGATAGTGACACATGCTAAGAGGGATATTGGAAAACACTCCCTACTAATGTGCCTGTGTAAGCTACCCTTATCGACGACTCGGTGGGCGATGGCGCTCATAGAAAGCAATAGATAGCAAATATTGCGTTTTATATTGCTTATTAAGCATAATGCAATTTGCTAAAATACACAGTTATTTTAACCAATGGCATCGTGGTATTTAGGAGTGGGTTTGACTGGTTTCACAAGATACCGATTCCACGCAGAGCATGTTGCGCCGATTGAGTCGCGCGATTCCGACGCGTCCGTGGACGTCGCTTCCGTTGACTGCGTCGCGCCAATTCAACCATGCGCCCAAGCTCACGGCGCTGCCTCGCGCCTTGGAGCATTTCACCCACGGCCATGCGTTCTGCACGGCGGCGACGGGCAGCGTCGAGACGAGTGCGCATGCGCGCAAGCTCCTCGCCCACATCGACCTCATGGAAGAGCTCACTTGCAGTGGCTGCGGTATCGAAATGCAGTTCAAGGACGAGGCCAAGGTCGGGTACTGCTCGACGGCGGCGCTCGAGAAGATCGAAGATGTCCAGGAAATTGCGACGAAGCTCATCTGTCAGCGCTGCTTCCAGATCCGCAACTATGGCAAGATCACCGACACGAAGATGGCGTACGACGAATACGAAAAGCGCGTCAAGGCGCTCAAGCCGCGCGATATGCTCATGATCCAGCTCGTCGACATTCTCGACATTACCGGTTCGTTGCTGGGCAAGTACGTCTTCTGCATTAGGATCCTTCTTCCATGCCTCATCACATGCGTTCTTGTAGCGCGCGTCATGTTGTCGGGAAGAAACCCGTGCTTCTCGTGGTGAACAAGGCCGATATGATCCCGACCCACTCGGGCGCGCGTCGGCTCATGCGCCGCATCAAGATGGCCGCCGAGTACGCGAGTACGCTCGCACGATACCGTCTCACCGGCTGTGTAGAGATCTCGGTATTGAAAATGTCATTGGCATTCGCCTCGTCAGCTCCACCAAGAGTCTTGGCATCAAGGAGATCATCGGCGACATCAAGGTACCTTGCCCTCACCGCCACGACTTGGCCTGTATGTGTGCTGGCTAGAAACACCGCGAAAACCGCGATGTGTGTGTCATTGGCGCGGCCAACGCGGGCAAGAGCACGTTCCTAAACGCACTCATCTCGCACGTGTCCAAGAGCAAAAAGTTTGGCGGCAAGGCGACGCAGCGCCGTGAACTCGAGGTTTCGATTGTCTAGTCGCACGCCATTTGTGGACAAGATTGTCATGTAGGACATTTCTCTCGACGACTTTGAAGAAAAGGCGCCCGAGCAGCTCGTGTTCAACGAAGACGAAATCGATGCGGACGAAGAAGTCTTGAGCCTCAAGCAGAAGAAGCAGCTCTCCAAGGGCGCGCCGTCCAAGCACATGACGACGTCGGCGCTGCCCGGCACGACGCTGGCCGTGTCTCCGATTCCCGTCGTGATTGGCCAAAAGCCGTGCAACGTTCTCGACACGCCCGGTGCGTCACCACGTCGCCTTTCGGTCATGGATTGAGAGGCGTGTAGGTCTGATTGTGGACAAGAAGCGCCAGCGGCTTGTCGAGATTCTCTCGCAACCTGGCTGCATGGAACTCACGAACGCCATTCCGGGCAACAAGCTGCCGGTACGCGATGTGCTGCTGCGCTTACATGTATAGTCTTTTGCTTGTAGACAACCATCTACAAGGTGGCGCCGGGCCGCAGCTTGTTCCTTGGCGCAATGCTTCGCATGGACTATGAGAACGCCCTCTCGACCAAAGGCAAGAACGAGCTCCTCTTCACGTGGTACGGTGTCCTGCCGGGCCACCTCTCCAAGACAGAGCACGCAGACGACACGTTCATGAAGCACGCGGGCGGCCTTCTTTCGCCGCCCCGGGGTCTTGACGCAATCAGTCTCACGGGGCCGCTCCTTCCCCACAACAGTAGCGTCAAGCTTAGTGACTTCATCACGACGGACGTCAAGACCAAGTCCAAGCTCGCCAAGCGACCGAAGCGCACGACTTTGGTCGAGCTCGTCGTGCCGGGCTTTGGGTGGCTCGCGGTCACGGGTGTCGACCTCGACGGCACATTGGCGCTCGAGCAGACGCTCAAGAAGGCGTCCATCAAGTTTTCGACGGTCGACGGCATCCAAGTGCACCCTCGTGTGCCCCTCTTCCCGTACGAAATGTCCAGCTCCAACAAGCACGAGTGGAAGCAGTAAACGATCCTAAATACCGTCATCTTGACTAGACATCTATCAATATTTGATTGCCACCGAGCTGCTCTTCAGCGCACGGAGAGCTGGTGCTTTGCCCGAGGAACTGTCTTGTCATGACAGGAGCTAAGGAGAACCGTGTTTGTTTATAGGAATGTGTTTCGCATTACCTTTGTGTATGCGTAGAGAGTACCAATCTCCTTCTTCGCGCAGTGACCAGGCTGTTGCGACGTGGGGCTCATCAAGGGAATAGCTCAAGGGAATGAAACAAATTGATTTATTCCTTTGAGCTCATCTTGCTCTTTGGTGGCGCGGAAATGCGAGGTCCAAGTACTCGAGCTCGCCGCACCTTGAGCGATAGATACCAGATGAAGCGCCTACCCGTGCACGGCGGAGCCAAAAACGCGATATTCCCACGCGATGGAAGGAACCATGGAACCGGTTGGCGATCTTGAACCGACACGGGCCAATCACAGCGCGCGCTTTCACTTCGTGGCCAATCACAGTCCACGGTGCGGTACGAGTTCTTGGCAACCGCGCCTCTACTACAGCATTGCAGCAATCGCGATGCAAGAAGACGCGCCGCTGCTCCCGTCGTCCCGGATCCTCGACATACGCGGTGCGACACCGCCCCGGTCCGGCCTCCGCCACCGGCAGCAGCCCTTTAGCCGCGCCAAGCCGACGAGCCCGCTCCCGCCGGTGAGCTACCGAGCGATCGTGTGGCACGTGCTGCACTATCGGTCGTCGATCCAGCACGTGACCTACATCCAGCAGTGCTCCTACTACGTCGAGCTCTTCCTCCTCAACCTCATCTTGCTCAACGTCGTCGTAACGATTGTGAGCTCGTCGAGCCTCGTGGACCCGGCCGTGCCAGGTACACATCGCATCCGACGACGCGAATACAGAGCGTACTAGTGCACACACCATTGTGGTTCACGGGTATCATTTACGTCTCGACCGCCATCTTTACCATCGAGTACCTCTTGCGCTGGTGGTCGTGCGTCGAAGACCCTCGCTTCAAGTTCCACGCCGTATTTGGCCGGTACCGTTCGTCTCCTGGATGTAGATCCGTTGCAAGGCCGTGCGTAGACTCCAATGGATGCTGCGGCCCATGTCTCTCATTGACCTTGTTGCGCTCGTACCCTACTTTCTGGAAATTGCGCTCTGCTCAGCGTCTGCGTCCGTCCTCGTGTGCATGCGTCGCGCACTGTCATATACGATGTAGGACGTCGGTGGCGTATCGCGGCTCGATGACCATTCGTGGCCTCCGGCTCCTCCGCGTCATTTCCTTCCTGCGCATTGAACGATCGTATGATGCGATCAAGCGGCTGCGCATCATCTTTCGGCGAAAGCGGGTACGCATATTGCACATCTACCAAGTCCTCACGCGTTGTCTGTGCAGCAAGAATTCTTTGTGGTGACCTACCTCACCGCGGTCGTCATTCTCGTCTCGGCCACCATCATGTATGTCAACTTCCACCTGCAAATGATACGGAAGACTTGTCGTTTGCGTAGCTTTTTCCTCGAGTTTCCGGCGCAGCCCGACGTCTTCTCCAGCATTGGCGTCGGCGCGTGGTGGGCAATCGAGACCATCACGTCGCTAGGGTACGGAGACGCGGTGCCCATCACGGTGGCCGGTCGCATCTTTGCGTCCGTCGTCGCACTCTGGGGCATCATCCTCTTTGCGATTCCAGGTAGAATCGATCGTATACCAGCTAGAATAGTAAACACGCTGGCGCAGGCGCGATCCTCGGCAGTGGCTTCATTGAAGTCATGCTCGAGCACCAAACGGCCAAGGAAATGCGCGCCAAAGACCGGTGGATCCACGAAATTTCTTCGCAGCTCCACCAGATTCAGTCGGTCGCCGCGGGCTCGCTCTTGGCGCCGCGTACGTTGCGAAAGACAAACTGACGCAGGTTGGTTGACGGTCGTATGTTTAGTGACGACCTTGTCCAACGTCCTCTCCGAGCCCGTCGAAGGCAGCCTCGACGAGGACAGTACGGAGGCTCCCACCCTGGCGACACCACCGCTCTCGATCCCTTTGGGCACCCCAGATGCGACTATGTCGCCGCATTTATCGCCGCTTGGGTCCGACGTCGTGACGGTCTCGTCGACGCAGCTCAACGAACTCCTTCAAAATCAGGTGAGCACCGACTGCTCATGTGGACGGCGCACATATCTTTGTGCTAGGAAATGCTTTCGCTGCAGATTCAGCTACAGCGTGAACAACTCGACCGCGTCTTGAAGCTTCTCGAGACCAAGATTCACGTTGGTCCCAGCAGCAGCGTGTTTTAGTAAACGCATTGACGTGAACAAGCACTGCGTGCCGTGATGGTTGGCTCCTGCACCATTTTCATGAAGAGAGGAGAGACCGCAACAATCGTTCTTTGCTCTGCAACGCGAGAAAGATGTGCACACCCAAGGAGCTGCAGGCTATAGGTGCCAGGTGCAAACGGGCGACCGACCAACGGCAGCGCACGCTGTTGATGCAGCGTAGACGCCCGGGTAGGAGTTGATCATAAATACAGACCCCACGTGGTGTCGCGGTTCCTTGGACGCCTAGGAAGGCCCCGCCACCGCTCCTGCCGGCCTCCGAATTTTTGTCTCGCATCGTTGAGGCAGATCGTTCCATCGAACGAGCGATGGCCTCCAACAAGGAAGGGACTTGATTGTCTACCATTGCATACGGCGATAGCCGGATCCCGCGCGGTAGCGCGGTAGGGGCATCTTCCATGCGCGAGTGCCGTCGGCATTGATGCGCGGTGCGTCAAGCACGAGTGTAGCGCGTGCACCTGCGATAGTGGACGGCTTCGCGGTAGGATAGTCTGCCACGCTACACTCGTGGTTGGCGCTGCGCGCATCCATGCTAAATCGCTACGCTCACAAATGGTCTATGCCATTACCGCGCTACCTCGCGGAATCCGGCTATCGCCGGTTGCACTCGCAACTAGTCTCGCCTGGATGCACCGCCCCATGTCGCTGATTGATCTTGTTGCGCTCGTGCCCTACGTGGTTGAAGCGATCGCGTGCTACAGCGCTGTGTATGACTACCATCCCATAGTTCGCTTTTGAGCTCATTAAATGATAGACTTCCGGAGGCGTCGGCGGTCGTGCAGGCCTGCGCCTTCTGCGGGTCCTCGCCTTTCTGCGCATCGAGCGGTCGGTCGTACGATGCGGTCAAGCGTCTTCGCATCATCTTTCGCAAGAAGCGGGTAACGCTAGGAGCGGTTCGTGTTGCAGCTACACGTGCAACAAGTCCAAATTGAACGCATTTTGGCGCTGCTAGAGACACCAAAAGACCAAGTAAGCAGCGATTCCACGCCAACGACCTTATTTAATTCAAGTGTCTCGCGAGGATAACTTGTGGTGGGATACATCATCAAACAATTTGTACCGTTGGTTGATTCGTTGTCGTGGGCTGCTGTGCCAGGACTGCTTGGCCCAGGAACGGCGCCTGGAGTGCAGCCAAATGTGCCCGTGTCTGTCAGTCGGGTGAACCGCAGGGTGAACCGGTCTACAAGCAATACGACAAGTCTGAAAACCTCAAAATGCGTTTCTGCATGTTCTTACAACTGAACACTACCAGAGTCGACTACACATTAGCTTTTACTAGTCGGCGAGAAGGCGGTCGTAGATGCGGCGGCGCTGCTGGTAGAGAAGGTCATCGATGCTCGCCACTGGGCGGAGGCAAAAGTTGAAGAGACCAAAGACCACAAGGCCCAGGCAGCAGAGCGGGAGGAGCCCGACGCCAAGGAAGAAGCCGATCGCGACAAATGCAAACACAAAAACAGCGAAAAACATCGTAAAGAACTGCAGCACGAGCAGGAGGGCCGAGTTGCAGACGTTCGAGACGAGCCGGCTCAGCGAGAAGAAGCCACATTCGTGCTGACGCTCTGGGCCGTGGTGCATCGGGAGCGGCCCCGAGCCGTAGACCGCCGTACCCGTAGGGTACTGTTGCGCAATGTAGATGGGGGCTTGCTGCGGCGGGTAGCTCTGCTGCGGGTAGCCCTGCTGCGGCGGGTACCCATACGGCTGCGCCGGCGCGCTGTTGTAGGCGGCGGGGTACGTCGGCTGCACGGGCACGGCTTGCGGCGTCTCGTCCGTGCTCGTCGTCTTGTACGTCGCCATGCTGTGATTTTATAAATGGCGGCGCATGCCAGTGACTGGGAAGAGGACACTCACTCGCGGCCTGCATTCTTGACTACAATCAGCTCAGCGTTAAATCATTGTGTTAAACCCATCAGGAATCGGTTTAATGCGTTAAATGCCCATCGTCGTGTGCGTCAAACTGCACCAACTGTATTTTGCAGGCTTATAGCGATCGGCATGCTGGCCATCACTTCGATGGCGGCGAATTGTTCCTTGCCGGAAAAGTCAAGTGGCCTTGTCGAACTTAACCTCGATAGCAGCATCGCTGATACATGACCGAATTCATGCTCGCTGCTTTGCAAGCTTATGTCATTCCTTCTCTGAACTTGAGACCTTGTTTGTACCCCATACTTGTCAGGCGGTGTATTACCGGGATTACCACTATGGGTTTTTCTTTTTCTATGTGGTCCATCGTCAAGCTACTTGATCGACCAGCAGCGTCCGCGGTCGTGAGCCAGACCCGTGTTGCGGAGTTCCACTTGGATGCGACCGTGGGCCGACCTGGAGCTGCAGCACCCGAAGGTACACAGGGGGTGGCTCATTTAAACTC